>NC_083847.1:10931083-11010605 GCF_015708825.2 Lethenteron reissneri
TATTTTTGTAGCAATATAGAAAAAGCAATAAAAAAACATTTGAAAACAAATTCCAGAGTGGACGGGCATGAGCTAAAAAAAATCTTGGAAGGAACTTAAAAAATTTAAATGCACAAAATACCAGAGTAGACAAAATCCAATTCGATTCTGGCCAGACATTGGTGGCACGTGATAGCTGTTCGGTTATGGATTGGGAAAACATCGATTTCGCTACTACCACAGCAGTCCCAGCGGGTATTAGGATCGACGCAAGTCACAACGGTCTCCTCGTGTTCACCCTTCACGCGCACGTGGCAGGCATCACGAGCAGCGGTGAAGTGGAGCGCAGCACTGTCCCTCGCGATGGAGAAGCCGCACTCCCCCTGCACAGACTCCACATCCACGGCCTCATTGCGCACCGCTGGAGACATCAACAAGTTAGAAAAACCTGCATTTGGATAGATTGTTCACCACAAGTTCATGTGGGCAGCGTGACTGCAAGGAGAACAACAAAGTATGGTGTCAGCATCAACTCGAATATTAAGTCTCCACAGTACCAGGAACGTCTCGAGGACACAGGATCCTCAATACACGCTGGAGACGGCTTGTGGAATCGGTCCTTTTATTTCACTTCTTGCAGTTCACAACACTCCCCGTTGCTGGCAGGCAACGGGAAGCGGGCAGACAGCCCACCAGAGACGCACTGCCACGTGGCACCCGGAGCCCCACTCGCGCATGGCCCCTCTCTCTCTTCGTTCCGTGTCTGACCACGTGTCTCTCCTCTCTCTCCTTATTTAACGCCTCGGTCACGTGGTACACTCCAGCCAATCCTCAATAGCCTGCGCCAAATGTTCCAGATTCCCCATCAACTCCCGGGACCACGCCCCTGACTTGTCTTCCCATTGGCTGAGGCCAAGACCAGCAGAACCAATCATCTAGCTGACATCCCGTGATCACGCCGAGGCCATGCTCCCAGGCTCTCCCCCCATTGGCTGTAAAGCGGGACCGGCAAAGCCGATCACCACGTGAGTTCGACATAGGCTCTTATTACACACTGATGGAGTTACAGTACTCCCAAACCTGCACAACGACCTCATCTAATAGTTGCTAGTAAATAAGGCTGCGTGTCAGATTTAGCACAAGATCTCCCAAGTCGTCAACGGAGGACTCGGGTGGAAATGCAAACGATGGGAGTAGAGAACCAGAGTCTGACAGGAGTTGCCAGGTTCAGTTTACAATGGAAGTCACCACCTTGCATGAAATGTTCCAACGAAAGGGAGAGCCCATTGCACAGGTGTAGTGACATGGGAGGGGAGGGGCTGCTGGGGGGCTCTGGGACCCTGGCGGCCCAGGCGCTTGGGCCCCTTGGCGCTGGGCGCTGGGTTCCCAGGCGGGCCAGACGCTTAAGCCTCTTGGCGCCGGGCGCTGGGTTCCCCAGGCGCTTAAGCCCCTTGGCGCCACCAACGGGGGGGGGGGGGGGGGGCTGTGTGTGCTCTGTGGGATATCTGGGGGCGCACACGGCCCCACCCCTCGTTGGGGACTAGGCCATAAAAGGGGAGCTCCCTGGACGATCAGGGCCAGTTGTAGCTCAAGACCCAAGACCAGCCATCTGAGGACCCTGGGATGCTGTGAGAGCGAGTGGTGGGACTCTGGAACTCCCGGCTCTACGTCCTTGTGAGGGCGAGTTCCAGAACGTAGCCAGAGTAGTGTGTCTAGGCTGTGTACCTAGGCTGTGTACCTAGGCTGTAACAGAATAGTTGGAATGTTGGACTGTTGGAGTGTTGGAGTGTTGGATTGTAATAAAGAAGTTACCTCTACAAGTGTCTCGGAACACATACCATTTGGTCAGAAGTGCCATGGAGACAAGAAGTAAGCCACCTTCAGTCCTGGCGGCGATGTCGAGGCGCAAGCAGCGATGGGGCGGCCAACGCCGGCCGACAGCGACGCTGCACCGCCGGCCGACAACAACGCCGCACCGCCGGCCGACAACAACGCCGCACCGTTGGCCGACAGCGACGCTGCACCGCCGGCCGACGGTGACGCCGCACCGCCGGCTGAGCAGCTGTCTGCTCCGCCGACCGTCCCCTCTCCAGCGTCGGGATCAGGGATGGAGGAGGCGCTGCTTCGCCTCGCAGAGCTGCTCTGCGCCACCGCCTCCCTCCTAGGCGAGATGCGGCGCTCACAGGCGATGGCGGGAGGGAGAGAAGAGGCGCAGCGCTCGCCAGAGCCCGCCGCCGCCGCCGCCACAAACATGGTGGACGCCACCGCCGTTCCCGCCACCGGCATCCCACCACAAATGTGGGGGATACTTCCGGGTGTGTCGTCACTTCTGCCGGGGGCGCAATGACCGCTGGGAGCAACGTCACTTCCGGGCCCAGCACGGTCCAACTAAACAACGCCGCGTCATCAGCGCTGCGACCGGACAGTGAGAGCGCCATCTTACTGTAACCGGCGCCAGGGCCGGCACATCGACCGACACGCTGGTCGTCGCCTTTGCTCCGGCCAAAAGGTTGGAGGTTGGGAGACCAGGCACCTGACACTTGATCCATTTACGCGCTCCGGATTAATGATTTTTGTTGACATTTCTTCGTTGTCGTCGGGGAGTCGTGATTGTTGTTGGGTAAACTGTGTGGAGCTTCGCTCGTGAGTGTTGTCAATGTGTGTGCGAAACTTTGCTTGTGATTGTTAACAATGTATGGTTTGTATGGAGCTTTGTTCGTGATTGTTAATGTATAGCTTGTGCTGTCATTGTTAACAATGTATAGACTGTATGGGGCATTTATCTTGAGATGGTGACATGCTGCCAAAGATTTGGAATTGTCGTGCTGGCTCTCAAATATCTTGGGGTGCAGATCCTGACCAGGATGGCCCAGTGCGTGTTGCGTGTCTAACACGAGAGTTGTGGTCCCGTCATGCTACGGCTGACGGCTTGACCTGACAGCTCGGAGATAGAGATACTCCGTGGCATGTCTAGCCTAGTGGGCTGTGCACTCACATGGCTCGGAGAGTGTGGTCCCGTCATGTTATGGCTGACGGCTTGACCTGACAGCCCGGAGATTGAATCACTCCGTGGCATGTCTAGCCTAGTGGGCTGTGCGCTCACATGGCTCGGAGAGTGTGGTCCCGTCATGCTATGGCTGACGGCTTGACCTGACGGACCGGAGGTTCAGACCCTCCGTGGTGCGTCTGGAGCAGTAGGCTCGCCCTGACGGCCCGGGGATTGAAACACTCCGAGGCGCGTTGAAACAGTGGGCTGGAGATTCGTGGTATTCAGGTGTAGTTGTCCCGTTATGTTGGGACTGTATCCCTCAGTTGTTAGGGTGCATGTTGTGCAGTGAATGAACGATGGGTCGTCTCAGCTCAGTCGTTACATCTATATGCTGCGATGCGAGTCTTGGAGAGAGACTGGGTCTCAGCTCGGTCGGTACAGCTATATGCTGCGATGCGAGTCTTGGAGAGAGACTGGGTTGAAGTCCCCCCTCGATATGGCCGACGCGTGCTACTGGTTGTGACGCCACGTCGGAAAGGCAGTGGGGTGGTAACATTAAAATTCCCCCGATATGGCCGACGTGCGTGGTTTTAGGATGGAGACGCCACGTTGGAAAGGCAGGGGGTGCTAACGGTTGACATGTAATGTCGGTGGTGGTCCTCATTGAGGGCTGCTGGGACGCAAGCACGGGATGCCTTGGAGATGCGGTTCGCGCGTGCGGCCACCATTTCTGGGCAGGAGCAGGCAGATTTATTTTGTTTGTGTCATGTAAATTTTATATATATATTTTAAAATGTAGATACTGGAGCAGCCCTGAAGTGCGACTTCTTTGCCCAGTACATGGGTCGGCCCTGAAGTACGACTTCTCGACCCGGGACGTAGACAGACGTCCGGATTAGTTTGTGTAGAGGGATGCTCGACATGTTGGTCTTCGCCTTCTCTCCACCTGACGGATGGGAGGCTGGCAGGGTGGTGTGGAACCCTGCCATCCATGCGGTGGTTGTGCATCCAACGCGTTGGAATCTGTATATTTGTTGTTGTTAATTCCCCGTTTTCTATGCGGATCCTGAGGAGGGCTAGGTGTGCTGCGGGTCGTTTGTTCACGTGTCATTGCTTCACCTTTTTGTTGATTGATGCTTGTATATAATGTAAAGTTGTACAGGTTAGTTATGGTGTTTATGGTTGCTTTCTTGTTCTCTTTTCTTTTCCTGTTGAGGCTCGCGTATTTTTTTTCTCTCTCTCCTATTCGTTAATTTAAACTTTCTAATTATTGACAGCCGGGACGGCTGGAGGCTACATAGAGGAGGGTAATGTAGTGACATGGGAGGGGAGCGGCTGCTGGGGGGCTCTGGGACCCTGGGCGGCCCAGGCGCTTGGGCGCCTTGGCGCCGGGTGCTGGGTTCCCAGGCGGCCCAGACGCTTAAGCCTCTTGGCGCCGGGCGCTGGGTTCCCAGGCGCTTAAACCCCTTGGCGCCACCAACGGGGGGGGGGGGGGGCTGTGTGTGCTCTGTCGGATATCTGGGGGCGCACACGGCCCCACCCCTCGTTGGGGACTAGGCATAAAAGGGGAGCTCCCTGGACGATCAGGACCAGTTGTAGCTCAAGACCCAAGACCCAAGACAAGCCATCTGAGGACCCTGGGATGCTGTGAGAGCGAGTGGTGGGACTCTGGAACTCCCGGCTCTACGTCCTTGTGAGGGCGAGTTACAGAGCGTAGCCAGAGTAGTGTATCTAGGCTGTGTACCTAGGCTGTAACAGAGTAGTTGGAATGTTGGACTGTTGGAGTGTTGGAGTGTTGGATTGTAATAAAGAAGTTACCTCTACAAGTGTCTCCGGAACCCATTACACAGGCAAGCAAAATGAGGCATTGATCAATAAGGGATTAACCGGTTTAGTAAACATGCAGTAATACTTAGGAAGAATAAAATTTGATTGTCATCTGTATTAGAATAGTTGAAATTAACCCTGAAGCCAATACATTATCATGCTTTAAATCCCAGATTCTTAAATCTTCCATCGTTCATGTGAATTTACATTTCACAACGCAGTGTGATCCAAGAAACCTAAAAATCGACACCAGAATAAGAAAAACAGCAGAGGTCAGATCGCATCGAAAAAGAAGTTGCGACCAAACAAGTGGCCAGAGAATATCAGCCCTGAATCAATTTGATAGCATCCTTGAGAAACTTCATATATTCAGTCATCATACAATGGATCAAGATTGTTAATCATGTCATTACGATTGAAGTGAAAGCTGGTGGACTCACTCCGTACAAAGACACGATAATCACGGTCAGAGGAGCTGCTCTATCCCACAGAGAAACCCAGAGTGGAGGAGAGGCATTGCTTCAGCAGACCTGGGGAGAGGCAGTTCAGAAGTTGAGACGTCAATATCACCTTATGGAGCAATTAAAAAACAGCCCGTGCCGGTTGCTGGGTGGGCACACAGTCCCTTCCCTTTTCTGTGCACACAAGTCTGCAAGGTGTTGCAGCGTTCTAATTTGACACAAATTCAAAAAAGCCACGTGCATGACTCGACAGTATGAACCTCACACCAGGGATTTTCAACCTGCTGCTTCGAAGCTGCTGGTTGAAACCTGGCTCGATATTTTGGCTGTAGATCCCCTGCATTAGACTCTTGAAATTGTAGTGGAAAGTTGCCAAGGTAGAGCCTGATATATGCAAATTATCAACGCGAGTGCACAGTTCGTTGTTACTACAATGGAAAGGAACAAGGCCATGATGTTCAGTTAAATGTTGTACAATTCACTATTTCAAGTAAGTTTGCAAGAGCCGTGCCAATCAGTCACAAGCCATATTTTTAGAAAGCGTTATTATCGTAAAAAGGAACGTGCAAGGGAGAGTTAATGTCCCCAAACGCCCCGTTTTCCCATGCACTAGAGGATTATTAATCATCTACGTGCGGGCCCCGTGCCCAGCAGCCATCACGTCGTGTCACGTGACTGCTGCAGTGCCAGGCGCACAACAAAGGCACCCACCCACCTCGTCCAGGCAGCGCTCTTGTGGGCAACTCATGTCGCCAGTAACGCTTTTCCAGTTCACCGAGAGACGCCGCAATTCTATTCTTGCGCACGGCAGTGTCTGTACACACGAGGTGGTATTGAGAGAATGTGGGATGTGGTTGTCACGTGGCGACAGCAGCAGCAGCGCCCTCTACCACTCGTCCCAGCGACTGGCGAATCCTCGCGAGGACGGAGCCCAGGCAGAGGAAGCTGCGGGGAGCACGAGACACGTGACCGCCAAGACGAGAGGATGCAGGGGGAGAAGGGAGGCAAACACTGCCCCCTCCCCCCCCCCCAAAAAATAAGTGGTCAGTAGCGATTTTAAGGAGCACCTATTCAAGGCCAGCACGGTGCACGATGGAGTTCGTGCGAACAGCGCCACGCAAAGCCACCGTTGGAACCCCTACCACCCACAAATGGTGCAAGCGAGACATTTCAGGACCGCACTTCCAAATTTTTATCTCAATGCATTTCTTCATGCAGGTTAGTTGCACAAAGCGATATAGCGATATGGAAACGCCCTCTTCAAGGCCGTAGCCATGGAGTCCCCCCCCCCCCCCAGAAAAAAATTCAACTTGAAAACTAATTTCCTGCCTAAAATATAAAAAAATGTGAACACATAGGATGGACTTTTTACAATAACGTCTAAGGTGTATTGTAATACATTGCTCTTTTTTTACTATTTCTTGTTTCATTGTATGCAATGCCAGAGATTAGGGATTAATAAAGTACAACCATAACCACAATCACATAAACAGAAATCTACTTTATAGCAATAGGGGAGACATTGAGCATATTTGAATAGGGAGGGGGGAAGAACCACTATAATTCTGCATTCGAGTCAAGCCAAACTTCATCAATAACAGTGGGGTGTATCGCTTTGAAGTCCCCTTGGTATTTGTAGATGGGTGATTGCATTATTACATCAAGGTCTGTTCTGGATGACCAGTCGTACATTAGAGCGTTCTTATTCTTCCATAATACATCAGGAATCTGCATCTGCCATGGTTATGGGCGTGGTTTTTATGGTGGACATGAGCTAGGTGAATTATTTAAACCAAGGAACTGCTGCATTGGGTCTTTCACCAAGGTGTTTGAGCTGTTTTAAATTCCACTAGTATCGCACTAGGTAATAAACCCCACGTCTTCCTCCCTCCTTAGATGAGTGCAGGGCTGCTTTCTTAACGAGAACTACCTCTACTACCGCCTCACGTCCAACGGGCATTATCCGCACAAACTATGTCGCCGTGCCGGTCGTTTGCCGCTATCCCAGGCGAGTTCACCAGCAGTCTCTTGTTGACATTTGCTTAATTTGAAGTCCAGCTAAACTGCTTTCAATTCTACCACTGTCTTTAAAAACTTCGTGCCGTTTCGTGTGCTTTAGCTTTGCGAGGCTTGAAAATGACGGCGAGTAAATCCACCAATGGAAAGTCTCCCTGTGCTGTCTGTCGTGGGGGTTTTTGGTGCCAACTTTACTGATGGGTTCACATCAAGCTCCTGTGTGTCGTGGCCTGCCTCAAACATTCTGCCTTGCATACTGTGAACCACGGTCCCCTTAATTAGACTCCATTACATAGCATTCATTGCATCAAGTGTCATACTTAATCTTATTTGGTCCTCGTTGGATATAAGTCTTGCACATTGTGATGTTAAATATACTCTGAAAATATGGTTCTGTAAATCGTTGCTTGTCTACTTGTTGTAAGCTGTTAACGGCATTGCAATAAGACTGATCACAATTAGTGCTGTTGAGCATCACCCACCTCTGCTCGTTGTAGAGAATGTGTGCCTGATCCCCTCCTCACTGCAGGAAGGGGAACGTGTCCAGCAATGCCATCCAACCCACATGGATCCCCTTCAGCAGTGCAAAGGTTAGGCAGCAGCAGCTGAGCTTCACGCTGATGCTCATGACCGGTCAGTGGTGATGAGGACGTTTATTGCCTATTATGCAAATGGCTACTACCAGGATGGCAATTTAGACTATAACCCCTTCAGGATGTTTGCTTGGTATTGAAAAATAGGCCAGATATATGCCCGAGGTCCCTAAACTTTATTTGTGGTTTAAGAATGGGTTGTCCCCTTTTTTTCTGGCAGCAAAACGGGTGTTAAGATGTTCAAACACCAAACGGAATCCTTTTTACAAGGAATCATGTCTGCATTAGCCACAACATTTGTGGTCCAGAATGCAAACACAACTCTCATATATGCATTGTCTTTGAAAAATGATTGGTCCATACCAGACGGCTTTCTTTTGAGCCTAGAGACTCTGCCGAACAGAAAGCCGTCTCTGGTTTACACCAATCGGTTTCAAAGATGATGCATATATCATCAGTTTTTGTTTTGCATTCTGACCACAAGTATTGTGGTTAATGCAGACATGATTCCTTGTGTAATAAAGGACTTCGCCACACACTGCTTGGTCTCCGTCACTCTTTATTCTGGTTGACACTCGCACCCCGCTGGTCCCGGCAGCGGACCAGCTGCTCCTCGCGCACGCCCCGCACGTGCTCTCTCGTCAGTCCTTTCGCTTCCTCCGCTCCGCACACCGCTGGCCGACGGTGTGCCGAAGCTCCTCCAGCCACGTGGCTGATGGCGCAGATTCCCTCCGGCCACTCAACGTGGTCCAGCTTCGTGACTCTCCCAACTGACCCAGAGCCCTCCTGGGCTCCCCCCTATATCCCCTTCACCACGTAATCCTGTCTCCTCCCTCTCACCACGCCCTTCCGAACCTTCCAGATCCGGCCTACCCATAGCGCCTTGCTGGCTCCGCCTTTAGGTTCCGCCTTTAGGTTCCGCCCCCACTCACCTTGCTTCCGATTGGACCCGAGGTGAGCGGCGGACCTTCACATATGCCCCCATACTGGGCTCCGCCCCCAATACCCCGGGTCGTATGATTGGCCCAGAGCCCAGCAGCGAAACCCGCTTACGCTCGCATTACACTTATAATAGGTTTCGGTTTGGTGTTTTAACACCTGTTGCCAGAAAAAAGAAAAACCTATTCTCATATTTTGGTACTGGCAAAGGAGGTCCCATGGTTTATCTTAGATTCTTCCACAAGCAGTGACTTGACGCAAGCACTTTCCTGGCTGCGCTTTTAGTCTGCACTCGGCCTTGGCAATTGTATTTTTTGAAGTTGTCTAATTGTTTTTTTATGAAGACGACGTCCTTTGCTTCTTCATAGATTCCTTGCGACCTTGACCAACAATGGCGATCAAGTCCTCTACTGTCATGCAGGCTTCTACAGAAACCACCTTCCTCTTCTCGGTCCAGGTTTTTGTCTTCTGCCAGCTGAAGATTGCAGATGTTGCTACATCTCCAACGGCTGTCAATAAAGCTTGCACCTGCAGCCCCTCAGCTGCATACAGGTTGGTCTGCTTCCTTGCATTGCCCAGCAATTTGTTTTTCAGTGTCTTCCATCCAATAGCTCAATCCATGCCTTGCATGTGGACTACACCATATTGCTTGTATGTGCTCGACAAAGATCCCTGAGACCTGACTTCGGTTTCTAGCTGCAACTGGTATTACAACATTTCCTGTGCAGTCCCACGGGTCTGCTCTTGTTTAGATGTATTCAGGTGGTTATTGGTCTGAGCCTGCACTTGTCTTGAGTTTAGCAAGTGTAGAAGCCTGCATACGACGTACGGAATTCGCTTGAGCTCATTTTGAGAAATCTGTACTATGAGCCTGGTAGCCAGTGTTCAAATCTCACTCGTGGCTAATGTCAAGAGCATCAACTGAGCTTCACCTTCGTAGATTTTTCTCAAGCTGATCACCAGGGCTGGTGTATAACACGACATTGGAAGTGGTGCTGGCCACAGACTGCCCCTTAATGCTACAAATACTTGCAGTACTTTTCCTATAAGGCTCTGACTACAGGTCGGGTGCCATCATACTGTTAAACAAAACTACGCCCAGAGTTGTATTCCTGGTCACTGCTCCCATCGAGTGGTATTGTCACCATAAGTCTGGTCGAGTGTGATGCTGGCCAAATGGTACACCACTGTACGTTGCTTGCCCTAAACGGGTGCTCAATCGGCACGTTTCTCAATTTGAGCATTGCCTGTGTAACTACAGACGACGTTTGTGTGCAATGCAGGTGGGTCTCTGCTGATGGCTCGGACTCGGTGTGCAGCTGCTGCGAGTCCACGTGCCCCAGTGGAAGAAGGCGCAGGAATGTGGCAGCAGTGACCTGAGTACAACTGTCGTAATCAGCCATTTAGTCTTATACAGGAGACCCATGAATATCAAGGGCGTTAAGTTCTTGCAAAATGTCAAAAGCCAAACTGCGACATTCCCTATGTAAGCCTAACCTAAAGAATGGTGTTAGGTATGTGGCAATCAAAAATGGAGGCATCACGATTGAAATAAGTACTGTAATGTGCCAGGTAAACTCGATAGAAATAAACGTAAAAACATTCCTAGACGATAAATAGCAGGTAAATACTGTCCTTGCAATCTAAAGCTGTTTGTATATGCGAGGGTGATGCAGTACAATGCTAAGAAATCTGCAACCAGAATTCAATTTATGCATCCCCCCCAGCAAGAGTCTGATCAAAAGAAGAATCTCACCACCGTAGTATTCCAATGAGTGTAGATTCGTAAAATAGATGCTTATAAATGTTTAGTGTCATCAATTAATTCATTGGTAAGGTGATGCAATTAACGAATTGAATGACTGATATACTTCTAAACGACCGTATTCCTGTAACGCAAGGAACAGAACAATGCTCTTCACGATCGGATAATACTTAACGTACCACCTTGGGATGGCAACCCTTTTTGAAACGCAGTACTTTTTGTAACAATCTTAGTCCCGTTATGCTTGTTTTTGCTAATGGAGTTGGCGGCTTCCGAGGTGCGGCGTTTCTTCTACCGAAAATACCTCGGGTCTGCGTGTCACGCACACACACGGCACCCTTGCCTGCTCTTTGTCAGTCTCTCCACCGCTGAGTGGTTGAGTCGACACGATGCTCGTGCTGTCAGCAGTGCCCGTGCTGGCAGGGATGATGGGGTCTGCCTCAGTCTGCGTCAATGTGCGTGATGTTCACGTCAGCACTCGCACCCCATCCACTGGCTGCAGTGTCACCCCCCCACCCCTCCCCTTGGCACCAGACACTGTTGATCCTTGTAGACGCGACTTTTGCTGGAGTTTGCTCGGGTTTCCGAGTCCGCACGCTCGTGGTTAGTCATTGGCTGTTGCGCTGCTGGTCCTCCGAGTAGCAGCTGGCTAGCGCGACTACCCTTGGTGGTCCCCGCCCTTCCTTCAGGAGGGTTCCTGCCACTGTCGGCTGCTTGTCACAGCTCCTCGCTCAAATCTCAAACGTATAACATGCAATCTTGATTTGAAGCTTTCGTGACTGCAGTAATCCATACTCTTTGGTTCTTTTGGTAAAGTCACGTAGGTATAAAATAAATCACGGCGTTTCGGGCGCAACACAAGCATCCATCAGGTGGGAAAGCACCTGATGATGGACGCTTGTGTTGCGCCCGAAATCGTGAATCAATGTATTTTATTATAACATGTATTTTCGCACCACCTTAGCTTCTCGCAACTCTTAACTTAGCACAATACAACTTATTGCAGTCCGCAACTAAAAACATCAGGATAAATGTAAAATAAAACGTTCAGCGATACTATCAGAGCTGAACTCACAATTTCTGTGCCCCAGTGCGACATCCCGATCTAATCATAAAAAAATTGGCAGAATCACTTTTTTGGGACAATGTAAAACAATATTGCATTGAATGAAACCTGGTAATATGGGCTACAAAAGACCAAGCGCTTAAGCCTTGGACATTCGCCACATTACAAATGTGGTCCGCTCACTCAGGACCGTCGTATGTGGTGGAAGATGTGATGCTGGGCCCCATCGTGATTGCCAAGCCCTTCTCAGATCTTGCTGAGCCAAGCAGCCCTGCAAAACAGCAGCCGCCACAGGTTTCTACATCTGCATCCAAAGGTAAAGATACCAGATTTTTTTCATGGCACATTTTTTTTTTCCAGTCTCAGGGTAAAAGCTATTTTTCATACTTTGGTACTGGCAAAAAGGTCCCATGATGTATCTGCTCGCCCAGGGATATAAATGCTCTGATGCATGGATTGTCTTTACTGTTCGCCTTTTGGCGTTTTCTGGTTTGACTCGGACTAGGCCATAAAGAAGGTTGTCTCTGGTGTAGACCAATCCGTTTCAAAGACGATACCTATATAAAAGGAGCACTTTACCAAAAGTATGTATGGTTAATGCAGACTTAATTCCTTGTAAAAGGTATCTATTTGTGAAATATATTAACACCTGTTTTATTGCTAGAAAGGGTAAAATCTTGATTTGAGGCTTTCGTGACTGCAGGAATCTATACTCTTTGGTTCTTTCGGTAAAGTCACGTAGGTATAAAATAAATTACTGAAAGAACCAAGGAGTATGGATTTTTGCAGTCACGAAAGCCTCAAATAAATGATGACGGACGCTTGTGTTGTGCCCAAAACGTCGTGATTTTATTTTATTTCATACCTACGTGACTTTACCGAAAGAACCAAAGAGAAAGGGTAAAATCTATTTTTCATACCATCTGATTCGATTAACGTTAAACCAGGACGTCCATGAGGCAATGACTCTCTAATGTTGACCTCTTGGATTAGCAGTCTAATACTTAATCTCGATACGGAACTTTATGCAATTTGGGGGAAGCAATTTGTTCGTCGAAGTCTGTTTCTTTCTCCTTTTTGAAAGGGCCTATGACATCCAAATCCAACTACAACCATTCCCCAATAACTAGTTGAAAAGGTTCAAAACGCTGATATTACAGCAGTGCCCTGAAGGTATGCCCAACAGATATTGTCATGATCCTCCTATGTCCTTTGGTCGTCGGATGTAAATATTTGTTTAAGATGGCAAGCTGTTTAACAGACCTAATATGATATTTGTGATTGTTTTTTTAATAACATAAGATGTGTGACATGCTGAACTAAACCCATACACCAGTGTTAAATGGCAAACCTTGGTTAGTGACATAATTGAAAAGCACGCCTTTCACACCTTGGCCAAATACTTGTGACATAAACCACTGCGTCTACGATCTGGAACTTGTCTTCTTTATTGTTTATTTACTCCTTCACAGCTGGACAGCTCCGCTCTCTCTCTCCGACACGGCTGCACTCCCGTTCCCGCGCGGTTAGGTGTTCTCTCGCGCCAGCTCGCTCACAACTTCTCCCGCGCGCCACTGACAGGTGGCTGACAGGTGCCTCGCTGGGAGGAAGCCTCCGGCCCGCCACGTGGCCGTTGGCGTTCTGGAGGCGCGCGACGTGGTCCCGCTCTGACTCCGCACACTGACCATGAACTCTCATCCGCTTTCCCTTATCCCCTGACCTACGTCACCAACACGCCCCCTCACGATCCTTCTAGATGGTTACTTCCCCAGAGCCTTTAAGCTCCGCTCCTAACTTCGGCTCATCCCTCTGATTGGGTGATGGCCCAAACGGCGGCGCCTATCCCACTGATCGGCGATCGGCGGTGAACTCTCGTATTAAACTTGGATAGGTCAAATGCCCCCACAACCTCTGGGATGTGGAACCCCTAGCTTAACGGCTTCGCAGTTACCCACCAGCCCTTTCTCTCAATTGTTTTACAGGTGCTGCTCCCGTCCTTGGTCTGGGAGTGGCTGCGCTGATCTTCAGTTGCTTTGCTTAACTTGATTTAATACAACTCTGCGTTACTTTTTTGTCTTGTGGGGTCTTTGCTTGGTGTTGCGAGCACTTTGTGTAACTACACCATAGCCCAGTTCATGAGGGTGAGTATGGAAACGATTAGGTGGTCTACAATTCATGTGCCAGGACTAGTGGTATGTACCTAATATAGGCAAATGTTTTTTTAAACCTTCCCAATTGTCCTAACTGGCAGTCATTCTTTTCCATGTACAATGAGCAGTTGAACAATTTCACGTAAGAAATGCATTCCTATGCCACTTTAATCTGCCATAAAAATGGCCCTAGAAGTTTACAACCGTGGCAGTAATTGGGCGTTGGTACATTACAAAGACGGGCAATGTGCAAGGGGAAAAAAATAATAGCATTTCAATATTGTACTTAAGCTGACGGTTGGAGTTTTCCATGTGGAAGTTTGTTTCCAGAGTGCCCACAGCCTTAAATCAAAATATGTATTCATCGTAGGGACTATGGGAGTGCATAGTGTTGTATATGCTGGGTCTTGAAAATTTAAGAAAAATAATAAAAATCAAATGAAGATTGGAAAAATGTGTAATTATTGGAAATTGTGCTAATTCATGCAATTATGTGCATATATTATGCTAATTATGGAGGTAATCGCATTTATCTTCTTGATTCTTTCGGTAAAGTCACGTAGAAGGAAAGTAATACAAATAAAACATAATAAAATACAATTCTCACGACGTTTCGGCCACAACACAAGCAGCCGTCCTCGGGTGAAGACAGAGGAGCTGTCTGAAAGACGGCACTCCAATGAACACTAAGCTTGGCAGCCTATTTTAAGCTGGGTGGGAGGAGAAGAGCGTCTTGACAAAGGAGTTTACATATCAAAAGAAGAATTTAGCATTGAATAAGCTGTGTTAATGCGAGAAAATTAGCAGGATGTTAAAGTCAGAAACATTACACTGTTATACTATTTATTTTTCTTCTTGGTTCTTTCGGTAAA
Organism: Lethenteron reissneri; assembly: GCF_015708825.2. Lineage (NCBI taxonomy): Eukaryota > Metazoa > Chordata > Hyperoartia > Petromyzontiformes > Petromyzontidae > Lethenteron > Lethenteron reissneri. Next base: position 10,945,741 of record NC_083847.1, read on the forward strand.
GTCACGTAGAAGGGAAGTAATAAAATAATAAAAATAAAACATAATAAAATAATTCTCACGACGTTTCGGCTACAACGCAAGCAGCCGTCTTCAGGTGAAGAATGAGACACTACCAAGCTAGGAGCTTATATATACGCTGGGTTGGAGGTGCAAGAAGAGCGCCTTAACAAAAAGAATGTGCATATGAAGAGGAATTTAGCATATTCATGGGAAATGCGTAGGTGGGCGGGGGGGTTTCAAAGTCATATTATGCCCATGCATTATGCAGGATCAGCAGCACCAAGGGAGGGTGTACGGAGTAGCATTAACAAAGGAAAGGAATGTTAATAGTATGTAGCTGCAGTTACTAAACAACCACGTAGAAAACTAAAGTATAAACTACATAAAAAACTAAAGTATAAACTGCATAGCACCATCAGTGTACTTACTATACTCTACAATAAGCTGAGTTACTAACAGCAAGTAATACATTACAATTCTACGTCGTAAAAATTATATAATATGCTTCCATCTAAACTTTATTCTCTTACATCACACGAGCATACACCGTACTATATACTGCCATAGATAAGCCCAACATTAAATTATATACTGTATTGCTATAAACCGTGGTTTCCTTATTCACCAAGGTTCCTGTACCTGACACCATCGAAATCATTGAAGACTTGGTTCATCAAGGACTGAATGCTGGGGTACCCCCCCTGGTGAGACACTGCTTAACCAATACATACTTCACCTGGAATGGAACTTTCTACAAGCAAACTGAGGGCACCCCAATGGGCTCCCCCCTATCTCCGGTTGTAGCCAACATCTTCATGGAGAAATTTGAGACGGACGCCATCCAGACTGCCACTCTACGCCCGACCTTATGGAAGAGGTACGTAGATGACACTTTTGTCATCTGGCCACATGGCCGGCCTGCTCTAGACCAATTTCTCGACCACATCAATTCCATACACCCAGCCATCAGATTCACCATGGAAGTCGAAAAAGATGGCAAGCTACCCTTTTTGGATGTCCTAATCAAAAGGAGACCTGATGGTTCAATGAGCCACTCTGTCTACAGGAAAGCCACCCGTACGGATGCTTACCTAAAACCGGATTCCCACCACCATCCATCCCAGAAGAATTCCCTCATCAAGACTCTATATCATAGAGCCCAATGCATCTCCGACCAGGAACACATTTCCAGTGAACTCAAACACGTACGCCAAGCTCTTAAGGCTAATGGTTACTCCGACTACACAATCCGCAAAGCCATCACTCCAACCATCAAGAAGGATCCTGTTGAGGAGCCTTTCAAGACCATCACCTTACCCTACATTGCTGGGGTCACAAAAAAGATCTCCAAAATCCTGATTAAACACAAGATCCAGGTCCGATTCAACACAGTACACAAAATCCGTGATCTGGTACCGTCTGTAAAAGATGTGGTTCCAGACATACAGTACCCTGGCGTCTACAAACTAAGTTGCCTTTGTGGTAGCAGTTACATTGGGGAAACCAAACGACATGTCTCGGACCGCATCCGTGAACATAAAGCAGACCTGAAACACGGTAGGACAAACTCCTCAGCCGTGGCAGATCACTGTTACAACTCAGTGGGCTCACATGACATTGACTTCTCCAAGACAGAGGTTCTCTGCAAGCCATCTGGCTATCATGAGAGATTCGTTCATGAGGCGATCCACATATACAAACACAGAGACAATTTTAACCGAGAAGATGGATTCTGGCTTAGCAATCATTGGAAGGACGTAATAAACCATTTCGGATCTTAGCTGATTGTGTTCACGTTTACGGTGACTTTCAGACCGCGTTTCCACTCACTGGCAGTGTATTCTCCGCAGGGAATGGATTCTTTGCTCCGCTGCAAGTTTTCCCCCCACGACTCACCCATTGACACGACGGTCAATTGTACAGTGTATAATAACAAAAAGTATAACATTTATATGCTTAATACAATGTAAAAAGTAATATATAGTATCGTAATTATATAGTAAACATATAGCAGTGTGATACACATTAAGGTGGGTAGAATAATACAGTGTTATATTAAAATGTATAAGGTATAGGGTGGTTTATAGCAATACAGTATATAATTTAATGTTGGGCTTATCTATGGCAGTATATAGTACGGTGTATGCTCGTGTGATGTAAGAGAATAAAGTTTAGATGGAAGCATATTATATAATTTTTACGACGTAGAATTGGAATGTATTACTTGCTGTTAGTAACTCAGCTTATTGTAGAGTATAGTAAGTACACTGATGGTGCTATGCAGTTTATACTTTAGTTTTTTATGTAGTTTATACTTTAGTTTTCTACGTGGTTGTTTAGTAACTGCAGCTACATACTATTAACATTCCTTTCCTTTGTTAATGCTACTCCGTACACCCTCCCTTGGTGCTGCTGATCCTGCATAATGCATGGGCATAATATGACTTTGAAACCCCCCCGCCCACCTCCTACGGATTTCCCATGAATATGCTAAATTCCTCTTCATATGCACATTCTTTTTGTTAAGGCGCTCTTCTTGCACCTCCAACCCAGCGTATATATAAGCTCCTAGCTTGGTAGTGTCTCATTCTTCACCTGAAGACGGCTGCTTGCGTTGTAGCCGAAACGTCGTGAGAATTATTTTATTATGTTTTATTTTTATTATTTTATTACTTCCCTTCTACGTGACTTTACCGAAAGAACCAAGAAGATGAATCCCTGCAGTCACGAAAGCTTTAAATCGAAATATACTATTTATTATTATACTATCTGCTATAAACCATACCATTGACCGTCGCGTGAAAGGTACTAAGAGGCAATGCCAGCGAATGGACTGCAGTCTGAAAGTCACCGTAAAACAAAATCAATCAAGACCCGAATTGGTTTATCACGTTCTTCCAATGATTGCCGAGCCAGAATCCATCTTCTCGGTTGAAATTGTCTGTGTTTGTATATGTGGATTGCTTCGTGAACGAATCTCTCATTGTAGCCGGATGGCTTGCAGAGAACCTCCGTCTTGGAGAAGTCAATGTCATGTGAACCCACTGAATTATAACAGTGATCTGCCACGGCTGAGGTGTTCGTCCTAGCGTGTTTCAGGTCTGCTTTATGTTCACGGATTCGGTCCGAGACGTCGTTTGGCTCTCTCCTTGATCGGGCAGCTGCCAGCTTCACAAGGAAACTCGCCCTTACTTCAGGGCTTCGCCTTTGCTCTGCTCAACTTCCGTGCTCTCCGCCCTTCCTTCAAGAGGGCTCTGACTGTGCGCTGCTTGTCTGCTGGCACTCACTCTCAAAATTTGTGAATGGTATTCGCACACCTCTTAAACAACTGTGAAAGCTAAGTACAATACAATTTGTCGCAATCCTTGACTTTGCAAGAGACTCAAAACATCAGGATAAATGTAAAATAAAACTTTCAGCGATACTCTGTCGATCCATGCCGAACTCGGCACCGAGCATCACCTCGCCCCTCTTCTCTGCGAGACACCACACCCATTGCTAATGTTGAGGCCAAGCCCCGCAGCCTGCTCCTTTGCAAGACTTCCCGCAGCCTGCTCCTTTGCAAGACTAAATTGCATGATCTGTGTCGTTGGTTATATCTGAAATTCCCTCCCCTCTCTGCACGCCTCTTGCGAGAGAAAACAAACAGATGCCCTCTGTCACCGTCCTCTCTCCGCGGCCGCGCCTGATTGCCCCCCCCCATCTTCCCTTGATGACCCCGAACAGACTGTTTTTCGTCAAGTTTATGCTTGTTTGCATCCCCCCCCCCCTTCGTAGTGTTTGTTATCTCGAGGCCAGACACCCTTCATACGTAATTGTGGCTACCATGTTTGTGTCAAATTGTTGGAAGACAAAGGTGGCCAGGGAGGCTTTGATTCCATGGAATACATATTATCTGGTCTTGTGTGTGTTGAACCTATTCCTTGTATCTCTTATGGGTTACCCCTGGTCTAATATCACGTGGTTGTTATTTGGTTTGTTTAACCAAGATTCGTAATGCCCCTCGTTACTATCATTATTCCGAGGGTTTTGCCAAGCCTTGTTATAAGTCTGTGTCACCAGGGATCGGTGTTTATCCTAGTGTTATATTTTGATACCTCGAGCCTGGAGATATAACCAAGCCCTCACTTCTTCTTGGTTCTTTCGGTAAAGTCACGTAGAAGGGAAGTAATAAAATAATAAAAATAAAACATAATAAAATAATTCTCACGACGTTTCGGCCACAACGCAAGCAGCCGTCCTCAGGTGAAAACCAGGTCTGTCGAGGCGACAGCGTCTGAATGCCCTCACTTTCTTGACTGCCAGAATTCACATTCCTTGGTTATGTTGGTGAAGTTACATGGATAGAAGATACAATACAAAATAATATACGAGTTGAATAAAGGTGAAATAAAATAAGTAATAATAATGAAGCCACTAATATAGACTGCAGTCTATAACGTTGATTTGTTATTTTTGCTGCGTTTAAAACTTTTACCGTTAAAGAAAACGGCAGTTGTAATGTTGTGTGTCTCTGCTATGTGCGTGTGTTTTTTATGGCTCTGCATATTTGTTTGTGAACTGTCCAGAGCGTCCGTGAGTGCGGTTCTTTGGCAATCTGGAGATTTACAGATAGTCGCTAACCCCTCTTTACCCCGAAGTTTGTTGTTTAATGCTTTTTTTATGACCTCCAGATGCTTTGTGTTGCTTGTGAGGGATAGCGGGGTTGAGTGTTGGTTTCATTTATTTATTATTTAAAAAAGATATTGGCCGAATTATTCTTAATATGAATTTTGGAAAAATGCCTATATATACAACAATAGTATATTAAAGGTACATAAATTACACTATTCAAAGTATTATATTCAAATAGCATAAATAAACCAATTCCCATGCTTGGGCAAGTTGGTCCCAGACCAGAGAAAGTCCCTTGCTAAAATCTTACTCCTTACATGTGTAATGCGAGCGTAAATGGGGTTGTTGCTGGGCTCTGGTCCAATCACACGGCCCAGGGTATTGGGGGGCGGAGCCTGGTCTGCGGGGCGCGTGGGAGGGGCCACCGTTCACCTCAGCTCCAATGGGAGGCGAGGTGAATGGAGGCGGAGCCAGCGGGGTAGTATGGGAAGGCCGGATCTGACGATCCGGAAGGGGAGACGTCAGGGTCACGTGGGGGGAATGGATATAAGTGAGAGCCCGGAAGAGATCAGGGCAGTCGGGGAAGTTAAGAGTCTGACCCACGTTGGGTGGTGAGAGAGAGATCCGCGCCATCGGCCACGTGGCCGAAGAACCTCAGCACGCCATCGGCCAGCGGTGTGGGGAGTGCGGGAGTAGAGGATCTAACGGAGGAGCATGCGTGGCACGCGAGAGGGAGCGTGCGCGGGGCGCGCGCGAGACGATGCTGGTCCGTGGAGGAGACCAGCGGGGTGCGGAGAAGAACCTGAATAAAAGACAAGCGGAGACCAGCAGTGCCTGACGGAGTCTTTCATTACAAATGTACTGTCGTTATGAAAGCAGTGCAGAACTCCAGGAAGTAGCCTCGAAGCTTGCCCCAGCGTAAGGGACCGTGGTCATTTACAGCCAATGTCAGTTGACCGTGGACAATGAGAGGCAAGCCGAAACATAACAGTGTAAAAAGAATGTTTTAAAATGTTATTTATTTTTTATGATAGAAGAATAATATTGTCATCAGTATGACATAAGTATACCAAGTTTTCAGTCGATACCACATTAGAAAGTGGGTAATTATTGAGTTACAATATTTGAGGATACGACAACGACAGACACAGTGAGTTAAATAAAAGCATGTAATAATAAAATGACAACGACAAAGTAACCATCACCCACTCACTGCGGTCACTGGCAAGACCCTGCTGAGCAAAAGTGGCAAGAGACTTGCCGAGGCTTTTCCCTCCTTGGTGAACCCTGGTAAGAGCAGGGAGGTCGTTGCCCGAAACGTCTGGCCACTTAGACACGCGCTCCCCTTTTGCGTGGAAGTCGTGGTGTTTATGCTGCGCGGCACTTGCCAACTGATTAGCATACATAGAAATGATATGCAACATGAGATGCTAATGATGCTTGTGTTTTTTTGGTTTTGCCAAAGGCAGAGAGCAGAACTTTACAAACGGGACGGGGCAGATGAGGATCACGAGGCCGGAGAGAATAATCGATTATACACGATGTAACACTATTTTTATTCCTGGGTACTAAGTGTTATTTTTTTAACTGCTTACGCCTCAAAAGTACAGAAAATGCCTAATTATTCCCCACAAACCTTGCTTTTGTGAGCAGGACTTTATTGAACGAAAGACACAAATGCACACGTTTTCTCATTGAAAATAGCTACATTTCAAAATATCAGGTTTAAGTTTTCAGTTTAATTTATTTGGTATAGCCCTGTGAGCCATTCGGCTCTTGAATCGGGTGCAACCGCAACAAACAAAAAACAAAAACATGAACAAGAAAACATCTTAAAGTGATTGTGACTGTGCAAACATAAAATCCAGGAAAAAACAGCAAAATATTCCAGAAAAAGCACCGTACACCAACGCTGTGTGCAAAAATCCCAGTGGGATGCAAGTCAAACAACAACAACCACAACTGGTAAATGAGCAAAGACCTTAGGTCAAATTTGTTCTTTGAAACAGAGAGGAGATCCAGCAGATAGGCTGCGTATTTGTTTGTAAGTACATCGTGAATAAATAAGATCTGATGCACAAGCCGTCGATCATTAAGATAAGTTAAGTTTGACCCAATGTAGAGATCACAGTGGTGAGTCCTATTTGGGCAGTTCAATGCAAATATTAAGGCAGTGATCAATGGAATCAAGCTTTTTCAGTACAGTACTTTGGGCTGATTTATACACGATGTCACAGTAATCAAGTAGGGACAGTATGGTAGCTTTTATCAATTCCAAATGGAACAGGAGGGAAGCAGTGCTTGTGTCGATACAAAAAAAACATTTTTATTTTTGTCTTTTTACCAATATAATCAATGTGATCTTCAAATTTCAGTTTTGAATCCAGAATGACCCCAAGATACTTATAGCTCTTGACTTGTTCTATTTGATCATTATTTAAGGAACATAATTGGGGGAAAATAACTTCCTGTTTCAGTCCTGGTGAGAATCATATCACCTTGGTTTTGGAGGTATTCAGGACTAGTTTAAGAGCAACTAGCTGATGTTGTAGTTTGTTGAAATCACCCTGGAGCCTAGCCATCACGTCATCCGGAGAGCGGCCAGCAGTAATTGGTATCGTGTCATCTGCAAAAAGATTTACCCTGGAATGATCCAGGTCAGTGCCCAAGTGATTGACATAAAGATATAACAAGAGGGGGCCGAGGATGGAACCCTGTGGAACCCCTTTTGTTATCTTAACACTGTTTGACCTCCAACCATCTGTGAATACAGTTTGGGTACGAGAAAAGAGGTATTTTTAAAAACCATTTTATTGCATTTTCGGAAAAACCGAGGCAACTTAGTTTACTAAGCAGGGTGTTGTGGTCTACTGTATCAAAAGCTTTGGACAGGTCAGACAGGCGCAGTACTGCTTATTATTCAGGCTACTGTAAATGTGATTCAGAGAGTATAATGCAGCAAATGTGGTGCTGTATTTTTTTCTCAACCCAGATTGTTTTAGATGTAATAGATTGTTGGCGGACAGGAAACTGCTAATTTGGTAGTTCAATAATTTTTCAAAAATTTGCATCAACGGGGACAAAATTGAGATAGGTCGGTAGTTATTTGGATCATCTTTAGGGTCCTCTTTGTGAAGTGGACGGACATAGGTATGTTTCCATTCTAGAGGAAATGATGCTTCTTTGATAGACAGGTTGAAAATATGGGCTATAGGTTTGTATATTAGGTGACCAACAGTTAGTAGAGCAAAGGTGGGAATACTATCCGCTCCAGTAGAGGAGGACCCTTTAAGGTAGGACAGTTGTTTCAGAACATTACTTTCGTGGATTGGCTGGAAACTAAATTCGTTTAATGTTTGGACAGGGGTGTAGGAATTTGCATGAGCAGGGGTGACTCCCAATACATTATCAAAAAGGTTACCAGTTTCAGAAAAAAAGGTTAAAATTGTCAACTATTTTTTTGGGATATAAAAAATATTCCCCATTTCGGTTAAGCTCAACAGGCAGATTATCTGTTTTGGATGTCTTTTCGATACATTTTATTGTTTTCCAGAAAATCCTGGCATTTCCATGTGATTCCAGGAGAGTGCCGTATTTTTTGACGCATCTATTCCTTAAAATCTTGTATTCTAGCCAGTCAATGACCAAATTACTTTTCCGAGCACGTGCCCAAGCCTTGTCCCTAGTTTTCATGAGCTTTGTAATCAAAGGATCAAACCATGGTGGGCGGTTGCCTTAAGTTTGAAATCTAACCAATGGAGCATGTTTGTTAAGAATTTGGAGAAACGTGTACCTGAAGGTCTCCCAAGCTGTGGTCAGGTTGGGGATATCCCAGACCTTGTCAATATCCGAGTGACGCACATCATTAATAAATGCCTGAGTGCTGAAGTGTCTCATGGAGTGCTTCTCAACCAATTTAGGGGGGGCTTTGGGTCTGGCTGATGATCTCACCCCAAAAATGAAGGAGTGATCACTAAGGTTATTACCCAGAACACCAGTCAGTCCGAAATTGTGAGGGGCATTTGTCAATAGGACGTCAAGCAGAGATGACTGTCCTGGATGTTTAAGGTTGGGTCTTGTGGGGACATTTATTAATTGAAACAGGTTAAATTCATCTGCAAAATTTGTGACCACGGCCGGCGGGTTTAGCCAATTCCAATTAAGATCAGGTGATTGGCCCCCCTGCACCAGTGTCCTCTGAGGGACATCGCTGCTCGTGGCTGGCTCACCACCGCCTAGTGATTATTACGTGTGCGCCCCCACCACTCGCTCGTCTGCACCCGCGACGTCCCCCCGTTGCGTCAACACGGCGAACGGCCAGGCGTGGTTGTTGATTCGCTGGCCTCCGCTATTCGTAAATAATTAATTAATATCCACTCGCGGAATATACACTCACTAGTATATCTCACCCACACACGGCAGTGCGCCAATCACTGTCCCACCGCTCTTTACCACTTTTCACACACACGCACAATGCGTCAACCATCAATCTCGTATCAAGGTTTTATTCCCGGTGTGAATAGTGACCCCTTGCTTATAGCCCCCTCTCACGGACACCCTCCGGACAGCGCCCAGCCCCTTGTTACCCACCCTTCACAATGTGCGACTATGCTCAAGCTAGGGCTAACGGCGGACTGGGCTGACTCGGCCTCGCAGGCACACTCACGGCGTCACACGGTGGGGGTTGGGCAGGACGCTGGACAGCGAAGACTCTTCCGGAGCGATGGTTCGCCGCTACACCCAGCAGGCGTCACTCGGATGCTGAGGGCGGCTGGAATTTCACCACGGTTCCAAGAGAACTCTGCTAAAAAAATGTCGCTCTCCCTCCCCTCTTATGCTCTCAAAAACCATTAATCCCTAGGTGACATCAGAATCAGAATCAGAAACGGTTTTAATCGCCATGTAAGTTTGCACAAACAAGGAATTCACTATGGTGGGACGGTGCATACATTGAACAAGTAGGAATCTTAACTTATATAAAAGGTATACACTCTAACTATAATAACGTTACAAAGTATAAGTAATACTAAAGGGCTAAAATCTTTAAAATTATGAATAAGTAGACCTTATAAAATGCGAAATGTAAAATGTTAATTAGCCGTATTAAACAATCTTAAAATACAAAAATACAAATAAGATTACACGTTGTAAGTATAGAAAGGTGTAATTATGTAGATAAAATGTTATAGTAAGTGTAACAGTCATTTTAAGTGTAAAAGTCATTTTAAGCCCTTGGCCTTGTTGAGGAGGCCAACAGCAGATGGGAAAAAACTGTTTTTATGACGTGAGGTTTTGGTCTTGATGGACCGCAGCCTTCTGCCGGAGGGGAGTAGCTGGAACAGAGAGTATCCAGGGTGCGAGGAATCGTCCGCAATCTTCCTCGCTCGCCTCAGGGTCCTCAAAGTGTGCAGGTCCTCAAGGGTTTGTAGATTACAGCCAATCACCTTCTCAGCAGTGCGGATGATACGCTGCAGTCTGCTCTTGTCCTTGGCAGTGGCAGCAGCGTACCAGACGGTGATGGAGGAGGTGAGGATGGACTCAATGATGGCTGTATAGAAGCACACCATCATTGTCTTTGGCAGATTACATTTCTTCAGCTGCCGTAGGAAGTACATTCTCTGTTGAGCTCTCTTGATAAGGGAGCTGATGTTCAGTTCCCACTTGAGGTCCTGGGAAAGAATAGTGCCCAGGAAGCGGAAGGACTCAACATTGGTGACTGGGGAGTCGCACAGGGTAATGGGGGTGAGTGGGGCTGTATTCTTCCTGAAGTCCACAACCATCTCCACGATCTTAAGAGCATTAAGCTCCAGGTTGTTCTGGCTACACCAGGTCACCAGGTTGTCAGCTTCCCTCCTATAGTCAGACTCATCCCCATCAGAAATTAGCCCAATGAGGGTGGTGTCGTCCGCAAACTTCAAGAGTTTGACGGACTGGTGACTGGAGGTGCAGCTGTTGGTGTACAGGGTGAATAGCAGGGGTGAAAGGACGCAGCCCTGAGGAGATCCGGTGCTGATTGACCTGGCGGCAGAAACTTGTGATCCCAGTTTGACACACTGCTTCCTGTCAGACAGGAAGTCTGTGATCCATCTGCAGGTGGAGTCTGGCACGTTCAGCAGGGAGAGCTTGTCCTGAAGCAGGCTAGGAATGATGGTGTTAAAAGCCGAGCTAAAGTCCACAAACAGGATCCTGGCGTAGGATGCTGTGGAGTCCAGATGCTGTAGGGTGAAGTGGAGGGCCATGTTAACTGCGTCATCCACAGACCTGTTGGCTCTGTAGGCAAACTGAAGGGGGTCCAGTAGAGGGTCTGTGATGGCTTTGAGGTGTGCCAGGACCAGGCGCTCAAAAGACTTCATTACCACGGAGGTAAGGGCGATGGGTCTGTAATCATTTAATCCTGTTGGCCTTGGCTTTTTGGGCACTGGAATGATGATGGAGGACTTGAGATAGGCTGGTACATGACATGTCTCCATGGAGGTGGTAAAGATGTTGGTGACCACTGGAGACAGCTGGTCCGCGCAGTGCCTGAGGGTGGCTGGAAAGACAGAGTCCGGCCCAGCTGCTTTGTGTGGGTTCTGCCTCTTGAAAAGTTTTTTTACTTCTCCCTCCTGAATGGAGATAGTTGTCTCTGTAGTGTGGGGTGGGATAGGGGCCTCTTGGGTGGGAAGGGGTAGTTCAGGACAGTCCAATTGTCTTTCAAATCTGCAGTAGAACTCGTTCAGGTCGTTGGCTAGGCGGGAGTCGTTAGTGGTGTGGGGGGCTCTGGGCTTGTAGTTGGTGACCTGCCTGAGCCCACTCCAGACAGAAGCAGAGTCGTTAGCAGAGAACTGGTGTTTTAGTCTCTCTGAGTACAATCGTTTAGCCTCTCTCACCGCCTTGCTAAACCTGTTCTTCAACTCCTTGAATCTGTCTCTATCCCCACTCCTAAACGCTTCCTCCTTCTCCAACCTCAACCTTCTGAGCTTTGCTGAGAACCAGTGCTTGTTGTTGTTGAAGTTCACCCTGGTGCGTGTTGGAATACAGCAGTCCTCACATAAGCTGATGTACGACGTCACAGCCTCTGTGAGTTCATCCAGACTATTGGTAGCAGTCGTGAACATATCCCAGTCAGTACAGTCCAAGCACGCCCGCAATTCCTCTATAGCCTCACTAGTCCACTGTTTAAATGTCCTCATAGCAGGTTTACAGAGCTTTAGTTTCTGCCTGTATGCAGGAATTAGGTGGACCATGACATGGTCAGAGTGTCCCAGTGCTGCTCTGGGGACGGCGTGGTAGGCTCTACTGACTGTAGTGTAACAGTGATCCAGAGTGTTCCCTTCTCTGGTGGGGCATTTAATGAATTGTCTGTATTTGGGGAGTTCGTGGCTGAGATTACCTTTGTTAAAGTCGCCAAGTACGATAACCAGCGAATCTGGATTTGCTCGCTCCACACTTAGAATCTGGTCGGCGAGCATGCGTTGGGCCTCTTTAACCTGAGGTCCCGGCGGCAAATATACTCCGACCAAAATGAACGACGCGAACTCGCGAGGCAAGTAGAATGGTTTACAGTTTATAGAAAATGATTCAAGGAATGGAGAACAATGTTGCAGAATCACTGTGACATCTACACACCAGCCACTATTAATGTAAAAACATATACCACCGCCTTTCGTCTTGTCGGAGAGTGCTATGTCCCGATCCGATCTTACGAGTTGGAAGCCTGCCAGTTGTAACGCAGTGTCTGGGATCAAATCACACAGCCATGTCTCTGTGAAGCATAAAATAGAAGATAAAATAAAGTCTCTGTTTTTCACCATCAGTAGCTGAAGTTCGTCCATTTTGTTACATAGTGAACGTACGTTGGAGAGGAAAAAGCTCAGAAGCACTGTTCGGATCCCGCGTCTGCGTAGCCGTACTAGAGCCCCCGACCGTTTACCCCTTCGGCGTCGTTTTGCTGCTTGAGTAAAGCCTTGCGTGGTTGTGACTAGAATGCCCACTAATTCTGCCGCTGGAAGCAGAAAAGTGGGAAATAAGTCCACAGGAGTTGTTTCCCTGATGTTTAGAAGTTCGTCTCTTGTCAGAGAACTCCGAAAATCTTGGCAGAACACTGAATTAACAGACAAAACAAGACACAACAGGGCCCACCGACTGGCTGAGGCTACCATCATCAGCGCCATCTTCTCACCAGCACGGGTGTGCTGAGCAGCAGGCCTCTCTCACCAGCACGGGTGAGCTGAGCAGCAGGCCTCTCTCACCGGCACGGGTGTGTTGAGCAGCAGGCCTCTCTCACCGGAACGGGTGAGCTGAGCAGCAGGCCTCTCTCACCGGCACGGGTGAGCTGAGCAGCAGGCCTCTCTCACCGGCACGGGTGTGCTGAGCAGCAGGCCCCTCTCACCAGCACGGGTGTGCTGAGCAGCATGCCCCTCACACCAGCACGGGTGTGCTGAGCAGCAGGCCTCTCTCACCAGCACGGATGTGCTGAGCAGCAGGCCTCTCTCACCAGCACGGGTGTGCTGAGCAGCAGGGCTCCCTCACCAACACGGGTGTGCTGAGCAGCAGGCCTCTCTCACCAGCAGGATGTGCTGAGCAGCAGGCCTCTCTCACCGGCACGGGTGTGCTGAGCAGCAAGCCCCTCTCACCAGCACAGGTGTGCTGAGCAGCAGGGCTCCCTGACCAACACGGGTGTGCTGAGCAGTAGGCCTCTCTCGCCGGCACGGGTGTGCTGAGCAGCAGGCCTCTCTCGCCGGCATGTCATCCTGCGCGTCCAATCGGGTGCTTTTTACCGGCCGTTCGGGGGGGGGGGGGCATCACGTCATCCCCCCTCCTCTTCTCCATTGTCCACGTATGTGCCTAGGTCTCTCTCTCTCTTAAATCCTCCTCCTATATGCCCAGGGGCTTTTCCCTCCCCACCCCACTGTTTACACTGTCCGCAGGGTATCTGCCCTGAGGCCATCTCTCGTGTCGTGTATGCTTCATCGCGGCCAGCCTGTAAAGCTCTATGCCCCCCTTTAGGGGGGCCGCCATGTAATCCGGCCTGGGGGGGGCGTTCAGCCAATCTCCTGGTCCTGAGAAACCGTGGGATATCCCTGCTAGGGGGGCCCTCGGGTAAAAACCCATCGTACCAGGTGACCCCCCACGAGACCCTACGTGGGTGCACGTGTGTGTTTAGTGGGGGTGTGCGTGTGTGTGTTTAGTGGGGTCCGGCAAAACAACCCCCTACCTCCTCGCGGTGCCGGATGGGCAACACTGTCGTGGGCAGTGCTGTGTGGGGAGGACCAATGCCTCATTGGCCTCTCCCCTCATGGCGTCTGTGACCACCACAGTGGATAAACGGGGGCTCTGGATGGGTGTGAGGGGCTGGTAACCCCTCCACCTTCAATTAATTACCACTAAACTACGAAATAAACATGAACATGTAACAAATAAGCTTGTGCCGGAGACCCCGGGGGGACAGGCTTTTATGACGTCTCCTGGCCAAACCCCATTTGGCGGAGCCAGGAGATTGAATCTTCACCCTCGGGGCTCCTCCAGAAACAACGAAAAACCATTGCGGATGGCCACGTGGAATGTTCGAACGCTCACTGCGGAGGAGAGGCTGCCACTCCTTTGTCGGGAGCTGGACTGGTACCGCCTGGATCTCTGTGGCATTTAGGAGGTCCGGTGGACCGGTTCTGGCTCCTGCCACCATGAGGGGTGGACAGTCCTCCACTCGGGGCAGGAGACTGCCAAACAACAGGGTGTGGCTCTTCTTCTGAACAAAAGAATGAAGGGGGCGTGGGAATGTGGCGGTGAGGTGTGGGAAGCTGTAAGCCCCAGCATACTTTGGGATCGCCTTCCCATCAACTGGAGGCGAGGAGTGGTGGTCGTGGTTACTTATGCCCTCACCGAAGACGAACATCCGTGGAGGGATGCAGGCAAAGCCGATGAGTCAGATGCCTTCTATGACCTCCTGTCACAGGTGCTGGCTAAAGTGGCCACTCGGGACAGAGTCATCTTGTTTGGTGACTTCAATACCCGAGTTGGTCATGTTGCTGGCACCTGGTCTGGAGTGATTGGAAGGCATGGGCCAGATCAGCTCAATACCAACGGTAGGAGGCTGCTAGATTTTTGTACAGCCCATGGGCTTGTAATTACCAACACACTCTTCCGGCATCGGCGCATCCACACAACATCATGGATGCATACCGGGTCCAAGCAAGAACATCTGCTGGACTACATAGTGACGGACCAGCGGATGCGAGCCCATGTCCTTGACACCAGGACCTACCGTGGAGCTGATCTGCCCTCTGACCATCGACTAGTCATCTGTAAGATGCGCCTGCCGTTCTTCCACTCCGGTGGTGGGTATACACCCAGGACCCCATTCCAACCAAAAGTGGCCTGGTCTCAGTTAGCTGATGAAAGTTGCAAGCGAGAATTTCATCATCGCTTGCAGCTGGGGTTGGCATCGTCCCCCACTCCTCCTGATGTCGAGGGTAAATGGGCGAGGTTAAGGATTGTAACTCATGCAGCTGCAATGGCTGCTTTGGGTACGTGGTCCAGACCTCCCCAGAAACCCTGGCTGACAGAGGAGGTGTTCAGGTTAATTGAGAAAAAGCGACAGGCCCACTCTTATCGGCTACAGCATCCCACATCAAGAGAATGAGGTTTACCGCAGCCTTCGCTCGGAGGTTCGGAGAGCCGTAAGGCGCTGCAAGGATGGGTGGTGGTCGCGGGTTGCTGAGGAGATGGAGTCTGCCTCAGTGGCCCGCGATCACAAATCACTATTTAACGCCATCAAAAAAGTAACCTGCAGCTCCACACCTATTACCATCATTAGGGGAAAAACGGTGATCCAATCTCCGACCCCCAGGAACAGGTTTGCAGATTTTCTGAGCATTTCTGTGAGGTCCTGGGGGAGGGAAAATCTCTCAGCCAGGAAAACATCATGGCACAAAGTGGGGATAACCCTGCTGAGGCTGCGATGCCTCAAATATTGGAAGAGGTCACTCCGTGTGAGTGGCTGGCTGAGGTGCCATCTGTTGAGGAAGTACTGAAGGCGATCCAGAGTCTCAGACCAGGAAAAGCACCAGACAGAGATGATCTCCCAAGCGAAATGCTGAGAGAGGGTGGCGTTTGTGCACAGACTGCCCTATATAACATCATAACAGTCTGGACCACTGGACGGATTCCGCAGGATTGGAAGGATGCCCTGGTGGTCCCCCTCTTTAAGAAGGAGGACCGCACAGACTGTAACAACTACAGGGGCATCTCACTCATCAGTGTGCCGGGAAAGGTCCTGGTAAGGATTATTCAACATCGCCTTGCTAGGCACGCTGAGGAGAGGCTTGTGGAACCCTAATGCGGTTTCAGGAAAGGGCGGTCCTGCACAGATGCCATATTTTCTGTCCGTCTGCTACAGCATAGGTGTAGGGAATTCCAACAAGACCTACATCTCTGCTTTATTGACCTGGTCAAGGCCTATGATACCATCAGTAGGCCTGGGCTCTGGGTTGTTCTTCGTGCTTTCGGAGTCCCTGACCATCTGCTCACGATCATTAAGGACCTTCATGATGGTGAGCGGGCCCGGGTAAAACTACGTGGCCGGGAGTCGGAGCCTTTCACTGTACACCTTGGGGTGCGACAGGGATGTCCTCTGGCTCCCACATTATTTAACATCTATTTCGACTGCGTAGTTCGTGAAGCCTTCAATAGCTGTACCGGGGGAATATCCATTTGGTACAGATATAATGGGAGACTGATCGACGCCCGGGTGCGATCAAGGGATGGCTCCCTATTGGTCAACCACGTTATGTATGCCGATGATTTGGTAATAGCTGCTCGTTCAGAAGAGGAGTTGGAGACGCTGCTGCTGAGACTGGAGCGTGCCACTAAGAGGTGCGGCCTTACCATCAGCCCCACCAAAACTAAGCACCTGCCTGGGTATTTTGTATCATCGGACACTCCACCCCCACAACTCCCAATCGGTGATGGGGCAGTTGTAGAGAGAGTGGAGAGTTTCCCATACCTGGGCAGTGTGCTTATGACCAGCTCCAGTTTATCAGCAGAGGTCTCACTCCGAATCAGTCGAGCGGCAATATCTTTTCATCGGTTGCGTAACGCTGTGTGGAAGCTACCTGGTCTGTCGCTCCGCACGAAGCTTCAGGTCTTCTCGGCCACGGTCATTCCCTCCCTTCTCTACGCTTGCGAAACGTGCACCCCCCTAATGGAGCATCTTCGCCGGTTGGAAACATTTAGGCTGGCCTGCCTACGATCCATCCTGGGTTTAACCAGGCTGGATTGTGTGAGCTCACAAATCCTTGAAAGATCTGGGCAAAGTCCCATCGGTGAGCTCCTCCGGCAGGCAAGGCTGCGTTGGCTGGGTCATGTAGCCCGCATGCCCAGCCACCGCATGCCTAAACAGCTTTTGTTCGGCCGGATCGAAGGGGCTAAACGGGCGCGGCAAGGGCTAGAGAAGAGATGGAGTGATGTGGTACAGGAGGACGTGGAGCTGAGTGGACTTGCCGATGACTGGTACCAGCGGTGTCAAGATCGGCCTCTGTGGAGGAGGCTCGTTAAGGACGCTACTGGGCAGTTGGGGGCAGTCGCCCTCCAACAACAATGGAGGGTGGAGGAGCGACGCTCACAACAACGAGCGGAGCGCCGGGTGGCTAAAGCACAGCAAGTTGGTACAGTAGGGGGCACAGGTGGTGCATCAGCCAGTCATCTTGGTCATCTCGGTCAGTCGACCCGTGGCACCTGGGTCTGCCCCGTGACCTCCTGCCAGCGGGCGTTCGACACTTCACGTGGCCTCAAAGTGCACTTGGTCTGGCACAAGCGTCGTGGTGACGTCACCGCCACTTAGTGGCGAATGGCGGTTGTTGTTGTTTAGTGGGGGTGTGCGTGCGTTCGTGTGGAAGGGTGCGAGGGGATAGCAGCTCCGGCGGAGTTGCTCCGTTGCCGTGGCACCACACTTACGACCCAGGAACACTTTTTTAGTTACAGCGTTATTATATCGATCACGTGATAAATTGTGGAATCCCTGAGAGCGTGGGCGATTGTTACCTCATTGGTTACCACTCTGATAAAGTTCCCATCATCGTTAACACCATCATGATAGTGTTATCATCACCACCACCATCATCACCACCAGCTAATACAAATGTAGGGCTGTTACAGAGGGGCTGTTTGTGTAGGGCTGTTTGCATAGGAGCTAACGGATAACAAACACAGTGGGCGGGGACTCCGTGAGTACACGGGGTGGTGCCCGCAACGACGTCCGCACCGGACGGCGTGAGGGGGGTTTCGATCCTCTAGGGGGGTATAAAAAGGGATGAGCCAGAGAGCTCGGGGTTCAGTCTTGGAGTAATTAAGGGAAGACGGAAGACCGGCCAGATAGGCCCTGGACTCCCCCTGGGACGCCGCCCTTGTAAGGGCAGCGCAGGCTGGAGCCAGTGGCGTGGTCCCGGAACCAGAGTTAGTCCTCTGGGACTCCGGGTACTGTAGCCCGACTGACCAGTATCGGGCCAGACAGCCTCCCCTAGCCCGTTAGTGGAGGACTCGGGTAGGAAGGCTAGCTAGAGGTGTATTCCCAGTTATACGGGTGAGGGGGCCGATACACCCCTCCAGTGCTGTACGACATTGTGTAAATAAATACGTGTGCCTTACTACGGTGTCCAAGCGTCTTCAAGAGTACTTCATCTGGCGTCAGAAGAACCACGAACATGGACACGCGCCAATCAGCTCGGGCCAAAGTACAACAAATGGAAGACGCCGCCGAAATTGTCGAGCCCGAGATGGCTCAACAAGACAACGTGCAGCCGGGGCCGGACGCGTTCTTACCGGAGCGTCGGCATGAAGAGGAGCCGCGGACAGACGAGCTGAGGCTGGCTCACGAGAGGCTGGCTGAACTGCTCTACGCCGCTGCCGCCACGCTGGAAAACATCACGCGGCTGGGGGCTGGTGGTCCACCGCGGGGCGAGGGGAGCCGGCGTCCGGAGCGCCTTCCCGCCATTTCCGAAGATTCAAACTTTGAATTTCCCGCCATCGACGCGGCGACCGCTAGGGGCGTGGCCAACCTCAACCTCGGGTCCGACATCGGCCGCGCTGGGGCTGCCGCGTCAACGACGGAGGAGGGCGCGTCATCAAGGCTGCGACAGGCGATACCATCTGCCGTTCGCGCCGAGACACAGCCGAGTCGGGGAGACAGCAGCCCGCGGGACTCCACGGCAACCGCTGCGCTGCACCAAAGACTGCCTCCGCTTAAAGAATTTGTGGGCGCAGAGGGCGACTGGGGCGGCTTCCAGAGACGCTTCCTCGCCCACCAAGAAATGGCCAAATGGACAGATGCTGAAGCTCTCTGCGCGCTGCCGGCGCTCCTCGACGGCGACGCGCTCGCCGCCCTCACATCAGCGCCGAAGGAGAAGCGCTCTACGCTACCGATGGCGCTGCAGCTGCTGGCCGGGGTCTACGGGCCTTCCGCGGAGTGTAGGCAGCAGTTCTACGACCGCCAGCGGGGCGCGAAGGAGTCGCCGCTGGCATACAGAACAAGTCTCCTGGCGTTGGCCAAGACAGCCTTTCCTTGCATGGACGAGGACGGGGTCGACGCCATGGTGACTGAGAAAATCCTCCTGCTGGCAGACGACCTGGACATCGCCGTCGTGGCACAGGAGGATACAGAGATGACTTCTCTACAAGCGGCGCGACTCCTCCACGCCAACCTGCTGTCGCAGCGGCGGAAGGCCAGCAGGGCAGCGGCTGGGCGTGCGGTGGCGGCAGCCACCCTCCCGGCGGAGGAGGTCTTCGCCGTCAACCATCGTCGGCAGCAGGGGACGGGAGCACGGCCGGGCCGGGATGGGTCGAGCCGCTTCGACCGTCCGTCATCGCCGCCGGCGCTCCCGCGCTGCTTCAACTGCGGCGTCCGGGGCCATGTCGCCTCGGGGTGCCGCTCTCCCCGACAGCGCGGGACGACGCCTCGCCAGGACGCCGGGCCTCCTCCTCCTCCCAAGCTCCATCAACATGATCCGGCGAGTCGCGACACCACACATGTTTGGCCAACACACACACCTGTCGCACACTCTCGCATCGCAACGAATGGGGGGACGACGTTGCATCGCGACGGGCCGGCGCGTACCACTGTGGGGACTCGAATCGAGCCCGGGCAGTGGTCCGCGTTGGCCCATCGCGTTGTGGCCGCATCGTCAGGGTCGTCGGCCGTCGTGGGACATATTGACGGGGTTGAGGTACGCATCCTGGTTGACACGGGGGCATCGGCGACCATTATTTCCGAATTGATTTACAACATTTTACCTGTCCAAAGCCGTCCCTTACTGCCAGTTAATGTCCCATTCTATGCGGCGAACGGGGGCTCCCTTGGCATCATTGGACAGATTCGAGCGCAAATTTGTATCGGGGATATCAAATTATCAGGCCCGATTTTTGTTTCCTCCTCGCTGGCGGTTCCGTGCCTGCTGGGGACGGACTTCTTGGGTAAAATGCCGATCCGTATTTTAATAGACCAGGGATGCATTGAGCTCCCGTCGGGACGGCGCATGGCGTTTTTACCCTCCCCTTCTGTGATTCGGACGGCGTTCGTAACTATACCAGCGTCCGTCGTTGAAACGGTTCGTGTGCCGCCGGGAGCTCAGATGTTAGTGCCTCTAAGACTTCGTCGGCCCTTCGCAGAGGGCATCGGGGCCCAGGGAATCCTGTTGGGACCGTCTAGGGCCGGGGTTAGTGGACCGCATTTGATTCCGGCCCTGACCGTCGTGAGGGGAGATGGGGACCCTTTCATCGCGGTCCTCAATGTGGGATCGCAACCTGTTGTAGTTCCTCGAGGGACGGTGCTTGCGCACGCGACGCCGATGCCCTGCGAGGAACCGGTTGCGAATCATGTCGGCACCGCCGCCCGACTGCACCCACATTCGGACAGCGATAACGGGTGGCTCGACGCGCTTTGTGCGGGATCGACGGACCTGTCAAATTCAGAGCGCCAACAGCTTAGATCGCTACTGCAGGAATTTTCCGACGTTTTTAGTCGGAATAAATACGATTTGGGTTGTACTCATCTGCTGCGTCACCATATTGACACGGGTGACAGCGCGCCAATTCGCCAAAATCCGTTTCGGTTGAGTCCCGCCGAAAAGGACCATGTCAAATTGGCTGTTGATGACATGTTAGCCGCCGACATTATTTCTCCCTCTACCAGCCCTTGGGGAGCGCCGATCGTCCTGGTTAAAAAGCAGGACGGCTCGTTGCGGTTTTGCGTTGATTTTCGGCGCCTTAACAAAATTTCGGTTGCCGACGCATACCCGCTCCCACGGATGGACGAATCGCTGGACGCCTTGGCGGGAGCGCGATTCTTCTCCACGCTGGATTTACTTTCGGGATTCTGGCAGCTTCCTCTGGATGATGAATCGAAACCTAAAACTGCTTTCCGTACACCGCACGGCCTGTTCCAATTCAACCGGTTGCCGATGGGCTTACACTCAGCGCCGGCAACCTTCCAACGTTTGATGGAATTGGTTTTGGCTGGATTGCAATGGGAGTCGTGCCTGATTTATTTGGATGATGTTATTGTCTTCGCTAAAACTTTTGACGAACATCTCCAGAGGTTGCGGGCGGTTTTCCTAAAGATGCGGGCTGCTAATTTGAAGTTCAAGCCCCAAAAGTGTCATTTGTTACGCGATTCCGTGCGTTATTTGGGCCACATCGTAGGGCGCTCGGGTATTGCTACCGATCCCGCCAAAACGCAGTGTGTCAGCTCCTGGCCGACTCCCACCTCGGTGGGAGAGGTCAGGAGTTTCGTCGGCTTCGCGTCATATTACAGACGGTTCGTCGCCGACTTTGCAACAATTGCCAAACCCCTACACGCATTAACATCAAAAGGGGTTCGGTTCCACTGGGGTCAAGAGGAGGAGGCTGCTTTTTGCTCCCTTCGGGACGCCCTGGTAAAAGCTCCTCCCTTGATCTACCCCGATTTTTCAAAGCCGTTTCTGCTCGACACCGATGCGAGCAACACGGGTATTGGGGGCGTGCTTTCCCAGGTGGTTGACGGCGTCGAACGGGTGGTTGCGTACGGCAGTCGGGTGTTGTCTCAAGCAGAGCAAAGATATTGTGTCACCCGCAGAGAACTGTTGGCAATTGTCTATTTCATCCAACAGTATCGCCCATATCTGTACGGTCGGCGTTTCACCGTCCGCACAGATCATGCGGCACTGCAGTACGCCCTGCGAGTTCAACAGCCATCGGGACAATTGTCCCGATGGTTGGAGATCCTCCAGGATTTTGATTTCGACACCACATACCGTAAGGGCGTTCGCCACACCAACGCGGACGCTCTGTCGCGCATGCCAACCACCTCGGAATGTGCGTGCCTCCTGGTGTCGGGACGTTGCAAGCCAGCAGGGGACGTGTCGGTTCCGGGCCTTGCGGCCGCCGCCGACGGCGGGACAGTTGTTCCGAATTCTATTGAACAACAAGGGAAAGATTCCCTGCTGGGTTTGCACATTCAGGAATGGGGGCGCCTCCAGATGGAGGATACCTCCCTCCTCGCGTTGCGTCGTCGCGCCGGGGAGGCAGGGCGGGGATCGGGTGATGCCGACGCATGGGAAATGCACGCGGGGTTGCTGTTGCACTGGGACGGAAAATCCCACCGACACCGGCTGGTGGTCCCTTCGGGCTTACGGGGTAGGGTGGTGTGGGCTGCTCATGAGCGCCTCCTCCACCTGGGTACCCAAAAGACCCTCGCCTTGCTCCAGCGTGATTTCTTTTGGCAAGGCATGACAAGGGATGTCTCAGATCTGTTGGCTTCATGCCCGCGGTGTGCACAGCGAAAACCACCAGCACGAGAATCAAACCCGCCCTTGCAGTCTATCAGGGTCTCCAGAGTAAACGAACTTGTCGCGCTGGATATTCTGGGCCCATTCCCCGCCACCCCTAGGGGTAATAGATATTTGTTAACCGGGGTCGAGTACTTTACGCGCTGGCCTATGGCCTGGCCCCTGGCCAATCAGTCGGCAGCAGCCATCGTCGACGCCTTTGTCCAAGGCTATGTCATGGACAAAGGTGCCCCGGAGCGGCTGCTGACCGACCAGGGTAGAAATTTTTCCGGAAAACTCCTCCAACAGGTTTGTGAGCTCCTAGGAACGAAAAAGATTCGTACTTCCCCCTATCACCCGCAAACTGACGGGATGGTCGAGCGTCTGCATCGCACCATCTCGTCTATGTTATCACAGCAGGTTTCGGACTCACAGACTGATTGGGACTTGAAAATCCAAGGGGTCTTGGCAGCATACAGATTGGCCCCCCATGCTGCAACGGGATTTTCACCATTCTTCCTCATGTATGGGCGCTACCCTGACCCACCCATTCGGGCGCAGCTGCAGATCCCCACACCACTGGATAAAACAAAATTGATTGACCATGTCAAATTCAACCTTGAAAAATTGACTGAGGCACGGGATGCTGCCATGCTAAATTCAGAACAGCGTCAAAAAGCAAATGAGCGCCTCAGACTGGGTCGCGCGCACGTGCTGCAGTGGAAGCCGGGGGACAGGGCATGGCTGCACTGCCCCCAGGTACCACTCGCAACATCCCCTAAACTGGCGCGGCCGTGGAGGGGTCCTGTAGAGGTGGTCGAGGTTCTGCAGCCTCAGTGTGTTCGCATCAAATGGGGGAAGCGCCGGTGGTTTGTGCACCCCTCGAGACTAAAACCATTCGTTGCGGTGCGAGGCCCCACTCCACACACGCGTGGCCAAACATGTGGGGGGTCGGCCGACTCAAAGGGTCCGTCCTTGCTGCCCTCGCCTGACGTGTCGCCGGCTGTCCCGCCCACAGGTGCACCGGGATTGACGGGCTCGCACCCACCTACCGCTGCGAGGGATGCCGAGGGTCTCGCGACGTCAAACGCGGACTCAATACGGAATGAACAACTGCCACCGGCCGGTCCGCCATCCGGGGTTGCCCCGTGTGACGGGCCTGCAGCAAGGACGCGCGCAAAAATGCGCAGACTCTTATGATGCATTGGAAGAACACTTAATTCTCTTGTGTACGGTTGCGGGGTGCTGCGTCGGTGGGGAGCTCCTGCCACATTTTTGTTGTGTTGCATGTGTGCTAGGGGTTCCCTGCTAAACCTGTATATACGTCGCTCTTACGGAATTCGTATTTATTCAGGGGGGGTGCGTCGGATTGTTCCCTTCGGGGTTTGTGGGTTGTTGTTGTTGTTGTTGTTGTTCCCTTCATGTTATCGTTAAAAACGTTTTTTTGAGGCACACGCGGGGATCCAGGGGTTAATTAACCTTTATTGAAGTTGTTGCAGCCGGGACGGCTGCGAGCTGTACAGGGGGGGGTGATGTAGGGCTGTTACAGAGGGGCTGTTTGTGTAGGGCTGTTTGCATAGGAGCTAACGGATAACAAACACAGTGGGCGGGGACTCCGTGAGTACACGGGGTGGTGCCCGCAACGACGTCCGCACCGGACGGCGTGAGGGGGGTTTCGATCCTCTAGGGGGGTATAAAAAGGGATGAGCCAGAGAGCTCGGGGTTCAGTCTTGGAGTAATTAAGGGAAGACGGAAGACCGGCCAGATAGGCCCTGGACTCCCCCTGGGACGCCGCCCTTGTAAGGGCAGCGCAGGCTGGAGCCAGTGGCGTGGTCCCGGAACCAGAGTTAGTCCTCTGGGACTCCGGGTACCGTAGCCCGACTGACCAGTGTCGGGCCAGACAGCCTCCCCTAGCCCGTTAGTGGAGGACTCGGGTAGGAAGGCTAGCTAGAGGTGTATTCCCAGTTATACGGGTGAGGGGGCCGATACACCCCTCCAGTGCTGTACGACATTGTGTAAATAAATACGTGTGCCTTACTACGGTGTCCAAGCGTCTTCAAGAGTACTTCACAAAGATAAGCCGTATAGCCTTTGCAGAATTTTGGAGTAAGTGCGGTGAGCGAGCATCTATGAAAGCTGAATATGCACACGAGGGTGTGGGTAGCCAGCACCACGACCTTTATCTCCCCAGTAGCGATGCTTACACACAGCACCAGGTACACATTTGAGGCCGAGTCGACCTAGGGGAAGGCCAGGACCGATTCAGATAATCGTCATTGTTGTTGGCCGTGAGCAGGAATCGAACTCGGGTCGCCGGGTTCGAAGCACAGCGCGCTAACCAACAACACCACCACCGCCATCATCACCATCAAAGACAAAAATCTCCACTATAGCCTTAACAGACTGTAGGAGCAAGTGCTGTTAGCGAGTAGTACCTATGAAGGCCGGCACGGCATCACCACCATCAACACCACCACGACTGTCGTCAAAACTAAAGAAAACAGAAGCACCATCCTCGTCATCATTCAATATTCGTCATCAAAGACATCTTTTTAGGCCTTTAGGGGTTAGATACAATAGGTAACAGCACTTTTCAGGAAGTCAACTAGCATCACCCAGTACAGCACACAGCAACACCCAACACAGCACCACCCAGCACAGCACCCAACACAGCACCACCCAGCGCAGCACATAACACAGCACCACCCAGTGCAGCACTCAACACAGTACCACCCAGTACAACACTTAACACAACACCACCCAACACAGCACTTAACACAGCACCACCCAGAACAGCACCACCCAGTACAACACTTAACACAACACCACCCAGTACAACACCCAACACAGCACCACCCAGCACAACACTTAACACAGCACCACCCAGTGCAGCACATAACACAGCAGCACCCAGTGCAGCACTCAACACAGCACCACCCAGTACAACACTTAACACAACACCACCCAGCACAACACCCAACACAACACCACCCAGCACAACACCCAACACAGCACCACCCAGTACACTCAACACAGCACCACCCAGTACAACACTCAACACAGCACCACCCAGCACAGCACTTAACACAGCACCACCCAGCACAGCACTTAACATAGCACCACCCAGCACAACACCCAACACAGCACTACCCAGTATAGCAGCCAACACAGCACCACCCAGCACAGCAGAGCTGTCATCCCATGACTCCCTCCCTGCGTCTCCCCGCACCTCCCCCCAGCCAACTCCGAGCTGCACCTCCCCCCGTGCTCCCTCCCCCAATCGCCCCTCCCCTCCATCCACAAGCCCCGCCCCTCGGAGAGCCACGCTTGGCTCCGCCCCGCGGGCCGCGTGTCTCCGCCACGCCATTAACAACACAATAAGTAACATTGTAAAATACGCTTTAATGAAATGTACCGTACGAGTAATGGCAAAACTCCACGACTCCAGGAAGTGGCCCCGAAGCTTGCCATAACGTAAGGGACCGTGGTGATTTACAGCCAATGTGAGTTGAGCATGGACAAAAAGCGTGTAATTAGACCCAATCCGAAACGTAACATAAAAAAATATTATATAGTATTGTCGTCAGTATGACATACATACATATACCAAGTTTGCAGTCGATAAAACATTGGGAAGTGGGTAAAAATTGAGTTACAAGATCTGAGGATACGACAACAGAGTGAGTTTATAAAAGCGTGTAAAAAATACCACCATCTGCTTAACAGTGTGTACAACATACTATTGCGCCATTCAAAACGAGTAGGCCATTGCATGCTGGCGTCTGGGTAAAAATTTTGCAAATTCTAAGCATTACAGTACCTACAAACTACACAACTGAGATGCCACATCAACCATCGCCCCCTACTGACAGGCTCTTGTCCACATGCAGGCCTGTGCAGGGCCACCACCTTGTGCCACACAAGGGGAGCTGCTACTTGGGGATGCTCTTCGAGTGTTTCAGATGAGATACGATGCAAAACTCCGAATTTCCCAGGTGATTAAGCAAGCACCATGGAAATGCAATTGATAACATAGTGAATGCTTGGGAGCTTATTGGCTCTCGCTCCTGGTTAGAGATCTACCCAACCCACAGGTCCACAAAGACTGGCCGCTCTTACTCTGCAGGTTGCACCTAGGTTGAGTGTTCAAGTTCACATTCTTTTCATTAAAGGCCTGTGACAAAGGTGCATCTATTGGAGCGACATCGTCTCAGGCTACACATCTACCGGGTCTCCATTTGACTTTGTATTGTCTTGGAGGAAGTCCACCCACACCTCCACTTCCACAAACTGCTGGGAGCTGCCTCGCTCTGCCTCAGAATTCTCCTCCTGCTTCACGTTGCCACCATCGATGTGAAGGTCCGATTTTGGAGTTGAATCGTCATCACATTTCACCTTCACTTCTTCGCTCTTCACCATTACTTCTTCACATTTCACCTTCACCTCTTCATATTTCACCTCAATACCTTTAAAAGTGTCCAAGCTGGGATTTTCTTCCGGTTCTTGTTTCGTGAGGGATGGGCTCATTGTGGCACGTTGACTTTCACAAGCTGATTTCAGACTCCACTCCTTGTGGATCTTCTGGTGCTTATGTGTTCTCTGGTGTCTTTGAAGATGTGGTGACTGTGAAAACGCAATCCCACACGGAGTGCACCTGAATGGGTTCTCTCCCGTGTGTGTTCTCTGGTGTGCTACAAGAGTAGATAACTGTGCAAACGCCTTCCCACACACACTGCACTTGAAGGGTTTCTCTCCCGTGTGTGTTCTCTGGTGTGCTACAAGAGGAGATGACTGTGCAAACGCCTTCCCACACACACTGCACTTAAAGGGTTTCTCTCCCGTGTGTGTTCTCTGGTGTGCTACTAGAGTAGATGAATGCGCAAACGCTTTCCCACAAACACTGCACTTGAAGGCTTTCTCTCCCGTGTGGGTTCTCTGGTGTGTTACAAGATTATATGAATCTGAAAACGCCTTCCCGCACAGAGTGCACTTGAAGGGGTTATCTGCTGTGTGTGTTCTCTGGTGTTTTTTAAGAGCAGATGGATGTGAAAATGCCTTCCCACACACATTGCACCTGCAGCGTTTCTCTCCCGTGTGTGTTCTCTGGTGTACTACAAGAGTTGATGAAAGTGCAAACGCCTTCGCACACACACTGCACTTGAAGGGTTTCTCTCCCGTGTGTGTTCTCTGGTGTATTACAAGAGCAGATGACTGTGCAAATGCCTTCCCACACACACTGCACTTGAAGGGTTTCTCTCCCGCGTGTGTTCTCTGGTGTTTTACAAGATTAGATGACTGTGCATACGCCTTCCCACACACACTGCACTTGAAGGGTTTCTCTCCTGTGTGTGTTCTCTGGTGTGCTACAAGAGAAGATGACTGTGTAAACGCCTTCCCACACGCACTGCACTTGAAGGGTTTCTCTCCCGTGTGTGTTCTCTGGTGTGCTACAGGAGTATATGACCGTGCAAACGCATTCCCACACACACTGCACTTGAAGGGTTTTTCTCCCACGTGTGTTCTCTGGTGTGTTACAAGAGCAGATGACTGTGAAAACGCCTTCCCACACACGCTGCACTTGAAGGGTTTCTCTCCTGTGTGAGTTCTCTGGTGCAAGGTCAAATTTCCAGTACGATCCGTGCTGTATGCACACCGGTCGCATTGTTGCATTGTCGTACCGAGCCGTGCCGTGTGCCTTTGCTCCATCAGACCAATTCTGCAGAGGAAGCAACAGTATCGAGGCACAGAGGAATGCATATTTCCACAGTCACACGTGACTTACATGTCTATACTTATTGATATATTCATGATATAGTGAAAAAGTATCCCACATTCATCACACGGGCTGTTATGACATACAATGAGAGGGCAAATGGTCACAAACATGCCTGGAAGCCCTAGTATCTTCAAAATGAATGTTAACCCAAAAACTCCGAGCACACAATTTCGGCTGTTTGGCTTCAAAAGGAATATTTATGAAAGCTAAATTCAGCTGACATAGCAAAGGGTGTTGAACATAATACTATTTGTGTTATGCAGAAATGCATAAATTCATGTTCAATCGCAACTTAGAGGTGTGAAGCCAGGCACAGATGTCCTTGAATGCTGGTATGAACAGTTCCGACTTCAGCTGCACGTGTGCTGTGATAACATCCCGACTCCATTCTTACAAAGAGTTCCAGAGGAAAACTAAAATAAACTACCGTTTTGATATAACCTCTGTGCTCAATAGAGTTAATAGACTTTACTGCAAATACAAACTTAACTTGACACTGTCACACACTCAGAGGCGGAGCCAGGATTTTCAGGTAGGGGGGGGAAACCCCTTCAGCAATGAAAAATGATAGGAGTTGTTAGTAAGTAAGGAGTTGTTAGTAAGGAGTTGTTACTAAGTAAAAACTTGTCCTATGATTTTTATTCAAAGCGTGATCGGCATCGCGCTCGCTGAAGGTGTTTGCCTTCAGGGAAGTCGTGTACTGTATAAGCAACTGCGCAAATTTCTGTAGCAGTGGGGGTCGTAAAATGCCGATTTATATATATAAAAAATGGAAATGTGTGGATACGTGTGTCAGTTCTAAATGTTTAGCATACTTCCCAACATGCTACACACTTGAAATTTGGCATGTGCATAGGTTCCATACTGTACACAATGAAAAAAGTATGAAAATAGACTTTTGTATTTTGAGGGGGCGGGGGAAATTACCATGAAGTGTGTGGCGTCAACCTACAACACACCCGAGTTAAGCCCTCAGCAATGCTTACCCCAACCATATGGCTCTTCGCTTGCCGTATTTCTAGAGCTGTTAACAGCTTGGCGGGAGATTCTAGGTGGCGCTTCGCTACTGGCCGATGAATCCATTGGCTTCTCGGAGTTTCAATACATATCCGTGCGAAGAAAGGGTACAACGGCTATCCTAAATATAAAGCAGTAAATACATCTTATTGGTTCTTTCGGTAAAGTCACGTAGTAGGGAAGTAATAAAATAAAATTATTTTAATAAAAAAAATTTATTTTTTATTTTATTACTTCCCTACTACGTGACTTTACCGAAAGAACCAAGAAGATGAATCCCTGCAGTCACGAAAGCTTTAAATCGAAAAACAGTAAATACATGTTTGTTTGCGTGAAGCAGCAAAAACTCTCCAACGCTGAACTCTGGCGTCAATACATTTTCAAAGCTTATGTTGTCTGGAATTTCGAAGTGAACGCTACTTTTTTCAGCTCGCAATGTCATTCCCTTCCCGAGTGGCCAAAATCGACCTTACATAGAAGTGGGTTAAGGTTGAATTTCCTTGAGTGAAAACATCCGATTTTAAGTGATTTGTTTCGGCTTTTTACTTTCTTGCAAGCATACATTTTTTTCCAGGGTTTTTCAATGAAATATAAGGGAATATGAAATTAATCCAAGACAAGAATCCAAGTCCCGGGCGAAGCCGGGTAGTGAAGCAAGTTACTAATAAACCCCAATGATCCGATTTGAAATGAGGGATTTCGATCGGATCGTTAGGGGGGCACGTGCCACCCCACCCCTACTGGCTCCGCCACTGTCACACACTGGCATGGTTGACAGGTGGTGGTGTGACCAGACACACGCCTGGCCACCTTCACCTGCTCAGTATTAATGCTTCCTCACTCCACCAAAAAAATCAACACAGCCGAGTTTGCGTGTCTCTCTCTCTCCCCGTAGTCGCGTGGATTTCCCTCCGGATCCCGCACCTCCACGCGTCCAGAGTGAACACCGCCACGCGTCCAGAGTGAACACCTCCACGCGTGCAGAGTGAACACCGCCAAGCGTCTAGAGTGAACACCGCCACGTGTCCAGAGTGAACACCGCCACGCGTCCAGAATATACACCGCCACGCGTCCAGAGTGAGCACCTCCACGCGTCCAGAGTGAACACCACCACACGTCTAGAGTGATCACCACCACGCGCCTAGAGTGAACACCACCAAGCGCCTAGAGTGAACACCACCACGCGCGTAGAACACCACCACGTGCCAAGTGAACAACACCACGTGCCTAGAGTGAACACCACCACGTGCCTAGAGTGAACACCGCCAAGCACCTACAGCACCATGTGCTTAGTGAACACCACCACGCGCCGAGAGTGAACACCGCTACGTGTCTAGAGTGAACACCGCCACGCGTCCAGAGTGAACACCTCCACGCGTGCAGAGTGAACACCGCCAAGCGTCTAGAGTGAACACCGCCACGTGTCCAGAGTGAACACCGCCACGCGTCCAGAATATACACCGCCACGCGTCCAGAGTGAGCACCTCCACGCGTCCAGAGTGAACACCACCACACGTCTAGAGTGATCACCACCACGCGCCTAGAGTGAACACCACCAAGCGCCTAGAGTGAACACCACCACGCGCGTAGAACACCACCACGTGCCAAGTGAACAACACCACGTGCCTAGAGTGAACACCACCACGTGCCTAGAGTGAACACCGCCAAGCACCTACAGCACCATGTGCTTAGTGAACACCACCACGCGCCGAGAGTGAACACCGCTACGTGTCTAGAGTGAACACCGCCACGCGTCCAGAGTGAACACCACCACGTGCCTAGTGAACACCACCACGCGCCTAGAGTGAACACCGCCAAGCACCTAGAGCACCACGTGCCTAGTGAACACCACCACGCGCCGAGAATGAACACCGCCACGTGTCTAGAGTGAACACCGCAAAGCGTCTAGAGTGAACACGCCACGCGTCCAGAGTGAACACCGCCACGTGTCCAGAGTGAGCACCGTCACGCGTCTAGAGTGAATACCGCCACGCTTTTAGAGTAAACACCACCACGCTTCTAGAATGAACACCGCCACGCGTCTATAGTGAACACGCCACGCGTGTAGAGTGACCACCGCCACGCGTCTAGAGTGAACACTGCCACGCGCCTAAAGTGAACACCACGTGTCTAGAGTGAACACTGCCACGCGTCTAGAGTGAACACCGCCACGCGTCTAGAGTGAACACCGCCACGCATCTAGAGTGAACACCGCCACGCGCCTAGAGCACCACGTGCCTAGTGAACACCGCCACGCGTCTAGAGTGAACACCATCACGCGCCTAGAGCACCACGTGCCTAGTGAACACCGCCACGCGTCTAGAGTGAACACCGCCACGCGTCTGGAGTGAACACCGCCACGCGCCTAGAGCACCACATGCCTAGTCAACACCGCCAAGCGCCTAGAGTGAACACAGCCAAGCACCTAGAGCACCACGTGCCTAGTGAACACCGCAAAGCACCTAGACTGAACACCACCAAGCGTCCAGAGTGAACACCGCCACGCGTCCAGAGTGAACACCGCCACACGTCCAGAGTGAGCACCGCCACGTGTCCAGAGTGAGCACCGCCACACTTCTAGAGTGAACACCGTCACACGTCTATAGTGAACACGCCACGCGTCTAGAGTGAACACCGCCACGCGTCTAGAGTGAACACCGCCACGCGTCTAGAGTGAACACCGCCACGCGCCTAGAGTGAACACCGCCACGCGTCCAGAGTGACCACCGCCACGCGTCTAGAGTGAACACCGCCAAGCGCCTAAAGTGAACACCGCCACGCGTCTAGAGTGAACACCGCAACGCGTCTAGCGTGAACACCGCCACGCATCTAGAGTGAACACCGCCACACGCCTAGAACACCACGTGCCTAGTGAACACCGCCACGCACCTAGAGTGAACACCGCCACGCGTCTAGATTGAACACCGCCACGCGTCTAGAGTGAACACGCCATGCATCCAGAGTGAGCACCGCCACGCGTCCAGAGTGAACACCGCCACGCGTCGATAGTGAACACGCCACGCGTCTAGAGTGAACACGCCACGCGTCCAGAGTGAGCACCGCCACGCGTCCAGAGTGAACACCACCACGCGTCTAGAGTGATCACCACCACGCGCCTAGAGTGAACACCACCAAGCGCCTAGAGTGAACACCACCACGCGCGTAGAACACCACCACGTGCCAAGTGAACAACACCACGTGCCTAGAGTGAACACCACCACGTGCCTAGAGTGAACACCGCCAAGCACCTACAGCACCATGTGCTTAGTGAACACCACCACGCGCCGAGAGTGAACACCGCTACGTGTCTAGAGTGAACACCGCCACGCGTCCAGAGTGAACACCACCACGTGCCTAGTGAACACCACCACGCGCCTAGAGTGAACACCGCCAAGCACCTAGAGCACCACGTGCCTAGTGAACACCACCACGCGCCGAGAATGAACACCGCCACGTGTCTAGAGTGAACACCGCAAAGCGTCTAGAGTGAACACGCCACGCGTCCAGAGTGAACACCGCCACGCGTCCAGAGTGAGCACCGCCACGCATCTAGAGTGAATACCGCCACGCTTTTAGAGTAAACACCACCACGCTTCTAGAATGAACACCGCCACGCGTCTATAGTGAACACGCCACGCGTCTAGAGTGACCACCGCCACGCGTCTAGAGTGAACACTGCCACGCGCCTAAAGTGAACACCACGTGTC
This sequence comes from Lethenteron reissneri, assembly GCF_015708825.2. Taxonomy (NCBI): domain Eukaryota; kingdom Metazoa; phylum Chordata; class Hyperoartia; order Petromyzontiformes; family Petromyzontidae; genus Lethenteron; species Lethenteron reissneri. The sequence goes on from NC_083847.1 coordinate 10,978,629, forward strand.
TAGAGTGAACACTGCCACGCGTCTAGAGTGAACACCGCCACGCGTCTAGAGTGAACACCGCCACGCATCTAGAGTGAACACCGCCACGCGCCTAGAGCACCACGTGCCTAGTGAACACCGCCACGCGTCTAGAGTGAACACCATCACGCGCCTAGAGCACCACGTGCCTAGTGAACACCGCCACGCGTCTAGAGTGAACACCGCCACGCGTCTGGAGTGAACACCGCCACGCGCCTAGAGCACCACATGCCTAGTCAACACCGCCAAGCGCCTAGAGTGAACACAGCCAAGCACCTAGAGCACCACGTGCCTAGTGAACACCGCAAAGCACCTAGACTGAACACCACCAAGCGTCCAGAGTGAACACCGCCACGCGTCCAGAGTGAACACCGCCACACGTCCAGAGTGAGCACCGCCACGTGTCCAGAGTGAGCACCGCCACACTTCTAGAGTGAACACCGTCACACGTCTATAGTGAACACGCCACGCGTCTAGAGTGAACACCGCCACGCGTCTAGAGTGAACACCGCCACGCGCCTAGAGTGAACACCGCCACGCGTCCAGAGTGACCACCGCCACGTGTCTAGAGTGAACACCGCCAAGCGCCTAAAGTGAACACCACCACGTGTCTAGAGTGAACACCGCCACGCGTCTAGAGTGAACACCGCAACGCGTCTAGCGTGAACACCGCCACGCATCTAGAGTGAACACCGCCACACGCCTAGAACACCACGTGCCTAGTGAACACCGCCACGCACCTAGAGTGAACACCGCCACGCGTCTAGATTGAACACCGCCACGCGTCTAGAGTGAACACGCCACGCGTCCAGAGTGATCACCACCACGCGCCTAGAGTGAACACCACCAAGCGCCTAGAGTGAACACCACCACGCGCCTAGAACACCACCACGTGCCAAGTGAACAACACCACGTGCCTAGAGTGAACACCACCACGCGCCTAGAGTGAACACCGCCAAGCACCTACAGCACCATGTGCTTAGTGAACACCACCACGCGCCAAGAGTGAACACCGCTACGTGTCTAGAGTGAACACCGCCATGCGTCCAGAGTGAACACCACCACGTGCCTAGAGCACCACGTGACTAGTGAACACCACCACGCGCCTAGAGTGAACACCGCCAAGCGCCTAGAGCACCACGTGCCTAGTGAACACCACCACGCGCCGAGAATGAACACCGCCACGTGTCTAGAGTGAACACCGCAAAGCGTCTAGAGTGAACACGCCACGCTTTTAGAGTAAACACCACCACGCTTCTAGAATGAACACCGCCACGCGTCTATAGTGAACACGCCACGCGTCTAGACAGTCCCTCCAGAAAAACGCGATTATGCGATCGCAAGATTCCACGCAAAATCAGCCAAAGTCCGCATATTTATGCGGGGGGCGCGTTTTTTCAAATACGCCGCACTTTCGCCGCATAAAATGCAGATTTCCGCGCGCAAAATATGCGGGCTTGCATGATTTCATAATCCCCGCATTTTCGTTGCAAAAAGTCACATATATCTTAGCAGAAAGTTGAAAAATGTTGCGTTTACTTCACACAAGCGCAGCCATTTCCCCTGTTGCCATGGGAACGTTATGAAGTGACGTCACTCATTACAGTTGTAAGATTGCACTTTTTTGTTAGTAGTATGTAAATTTACATTACTGTAAGACTGTACTGTTACTGTATTGCTTACGTTACTGTGCACTGAAAACACTTATTTTAACAGAAGATGTCTGTTTTGTATAGCTACCTCTGTAAAACAGGAAGCACACATTTTATTTTTTAATATTTTATTTATTCATTTTTACAGAAGTTGTAGCATATTCATTTTGTAAAGCTACAGAACTTGTTCGACTCAATGTTTTGTAAGTTTGAGCCATCTGTTTGTTAAGGTCTGAAATAAAACAAGATGAGAACTTAAATATTCCCAGCACTTTCTGTGATGTAGTATGCTTGCATAGGAAGTTAAAAGAAATGACTCTTTACATTAAAGTAGTAGCCTAGTGAATAGGGTGTTGGGGGAATCACTTTTTTTTCTCTTTTTCATCAAACCGCAGTTTTTGCAAGTTCCCGCAATTTTTGCAAGTTCCCGCAATTTAATCGCGTAAAATTGCATAAATATCCCGCATATTCCATCGCATTTTTAAGAAAACGTGCCGCATAATCAACGATTTTTGCCCGCAACAATCACCAAAAAAACGCGTTTTTCTGGAGGGACTGTCTAGAGTGACCACCGCCACGCGTCTAGAGTGAACACTGCCACGCGCCTAAAGTGAACACCACGTGTCTAGAGTGAACACTGCCACGCGTCTAGAGTGAACACCGCCACGCGTCTAGAGTGAACACCGCCACGCATCTAGAGTGAACACCGCCACGCGCCTAGAGCACCACGTGCCTAGTAAACACTGCCATGCGTCTAGAGTGAACACCATCACGCGCCCAGAGCACCACGTGCCTAGTGAACACCGCCACGCGTCTAGAGTGAACACCGCCACGCGTCTGGAGTGAACACCGCCACGCGCCTAGAGCACCACATGCCTAGTCAACACCGCCAAAGCGCCTAGAGTGAACACAGCCAAGCACCTAGAGCACCACGTGCCTAGTGAACACCGCAAAGCACCTAGACTGAACACCACCAAGCGTCCAGAGTGAACACCGCCACGCGTCCAGAGTGAACACCGCCACACGTCCAGAGTGAACACCGCCACGCGTCCAGAGTGAGCACCGCCACGCGTCCAGAGTGAGCACCGCCACACTTCTAGAGTGAACGCCGTCACGCGTCTATAGTGAACACGCCACGCGTCTAGAGTGAACACCGCCACGCGTCTAGAGTGAACACCGCCACGCGTCTAGAGTGAACACCGCCACGCGCCTAGAGTGAACACCGCCACGCGTCCAGAGTGACCACCGCCACGCGTCTAGAGTGAACACCGCCAAGCGCCTAAAGTGAACACCACCACGTGTCTAGAGTGAACACCGCCACGTGTCTAGAGTGAACACCGCAACGCATCTAGCGTGAACACCGCCACGCATCTAGAGTGAACACCGCCACACGCCTAGAACACCACGTGCCTAGTGAACACCGCCACGCACCTAGAGTAAACACCGCCACGCGTCTAGATTGAACACCGCCACGCGTCTAGAGTGAACACGCCATGCGTCCAGAGTGAGCACCGCCACGCGTCCAGAGTGAACACCGCCACGCGTCGATAGTGAACACGCCACGCGTCTAGAGTGAACACGCCACGCGTCTAGATTGAACACCGCCACGCGTCTAGAGTGAACACGCCACGCGTCAAGAGTGAGCACCGCCACGCGTCCAGAGTGAACACCGCCACGCGTCTATAGTGAACACGCCACGCGTCTAGAGTGAACACCGCCAAGCGCCTAAAGTGAACACCGCCACGCGTCTAGAGTGAACACTGCCAAGCATCTAGAGTGAACAGCGCCACGCATCTAGAGTGAACACCGCCACACGCCTAGAGCACCACGTGCCTAATGAACACCGCCACGCGTCTAGAGTGAACACCATCACGCGGCGAGAGCACCACGTGCCTAGGGAACACCGCCACGCATCTAGAGTGAACACCGCCACGCGCCTAGAGCACCACGTGCCTAGTGAACACCGCCAAGCGTCTAGAGTGAAAACCGCCAAGCGCCTAGAGTGAACACCGCCACGTGTCTAGAGTGAACACCGCCACGCGTCCAGAGTGAACACCGCCAAGCACCTAGAGCACCACGTGCCTAGTGAACAACACCACGCGCCTAGAGTGAACACCACCATGCGCCTAGAGCGCCACGTGTCTAGAGTGAACACCGCAACTCGTCTAGAGTGAACACCACCACGCGTCTAGAGTGAACACCGCCACGCGTCCAGAGTGAACACCGCCATGCATCTAGAGTGAACACCGCCACGCGTCCAGAGTGAACACCGCCACGCGTCCAGAGTGAACACCGCCACGCGCCTAGAGTGAACACCACCACGCGCCTAGAGTGAACACCACCACGCGCCTAGAGCACCACGTGCCTAGTGAACACCACAATGCACCTAGAGTGAACACCACCACGCGTCTAAAGTGAACACCACCACGCGTCTAAAGTGAACACCGCCACGCGCCTAGAGTGAACACCACCAAGCACCTAGAGTGAACACCACCACGCGCCTAGAGCACCACGTACCTAGTGAACACCACCACGCGTCTAAAGTGAACACCGTCACGCATCTAGAGTGAACACTGCCACGCGCCTAGAGCACCACGTGCCTAGTGAACACCGCCACGCGTCTAGAGTGAACACCATCACGCGCCTAGAGCACCACGTGCCTAGTGAACACCGCCAAGCATCTAGAATGAACACCGCCACGCGTCTGGAGTGAACACCGCCACGCATCTAGAGTGAACACCACCACGCGCCTAGAGCAACACGTGCCTAGTGAACACCGCCACGCGCCTAGAGTGAACACCGCCACGCGCCTAGAGTGATCACCGCCACACGTCCAGAGTGAACACCGCCAAGCGCCTAGAGCACCACGTGCCTAGTGAACAACACCACGTGCCTAGAGTGAACATCGCCACGCGTCCACAGTGAACACCGCCACGCGCCTAGAGTGAACACCGCCACGCGTCTAGAGTGAACACCGCCAAGCGTTTAGAGTGAACAGCACCACGTGCCTAGAGAACACCACCACGCGCCTAGAGCACCACGTGCCTAGTTAACACCGCCACGCGTCTAGAGTGAACACCGCCACGCATCTAGAGTGAACACCACCATGCATCTCGAGTGAACACCGCCACGCGCATAGAGTGAACACCGCCATGCATCTAGAGCGAACACCGCCACGCGTCCAGAGTGAACACCGCCACGCGTCCAGAGTGAACACCGCTACGCGTCCAGAGTGAACACCGCCACACGTCCAGAGTGAACACCGCCACGCATCCAGAGTGAATACCGCCACCCGTCCAGAGTGCACACCGCCACGCGTCCAGAGTGAACACCGCCACGCGTCCAGAGTGAACACCGCCAAGCGCCTAGAGTGAACACCGCCACGTGTCTAGAGTGAACACCGCCACGTGTCCATAGTGAACACCGCCAAGCGCCAAAAGTGAACACCGCCACGTGTCTAGTGACCGCCGCCACGCGTCTAGAGTGAACACCGCCACGCGCCTAGAGTGAACACCGCCACGCGTCTAGAGTGTACACCGCCAAACGCCTAGAGTGAACACCGCCAAACGCCTAAAGTGAACACCGCCACGTGTCTAGAGTGAACACCGCCACGCGTCTAGAGTGTACACCGCCAAACGCCTAGAGTGAACACCGCCAAACGCCTAAAGTGAACACCGCCACGTGTCTAGAGTGAACACCGCCACGCGCCTAGAGTGAACACCACCACGCGCCTAGAGTGAACACCACCACGCGCCTAGAGCACCACGTGCCTAGTGAACACCACAATGCACCTAGAGTGAACACTACCACGCGTCTAAAGTGAACACCACCACGCGTCTAAAGTGAACACCGCCACGCGCCTAGAGTGAACACCACCAAGCACCTAGAGTGAACACCACCACGCGCCTAGAGCACCACGTGCCTAGTGAACACCACCACGCGTCTAAAGTGAACACCGTCACACATCTAGAATGAACACTGCCACGCGCCTAGAGCACCACGTGCCTAGTGAACACCGCCACGCGTCTAGAGTGAACACCATCACGCGCCTAGAGCACCACGTGCCTAGTGAACACCGCCAAGCGTCTAGAATGAACACCGCCACGCGTCTGGAGTGAACACCGCCACGCATCTAGAGTGAACACCACCACGCGCCTAGAGCACTACGTGCCTAGTGAACACCGCCACGCGCCTAGAGTGAACACCGCCACGCGCCTAGAGTGATCACCGCCACACGTCCAGAGTGAACACCGCCAAGCGCCTAGAGCACCACGTGCCTAGTGAACAACACCACGTGCCTAGAGTGGACATCGCCACGCGTCCACAGTGAACACCGCCACGCGCCTAGAGTGAACACCGCCACGCGTCTAGAGTGAACACCGCCAAGCGTTTAGAGTGAACAGCACCACGTGCCTAGTGAACACCACCACCCACCTAGAGTGAACACCACCATGCATCTCGAGTGAACACCGCCACGCGCATAGAGTAAACACCACCAAGCACCTAGAGTGAACACGGCCACGTGTCTAGAGTGAACACCGCCACGCGTCTAGAGTGAACACAGCCACACGCCTAGAATGAACACCGCCACGTGCCTAGAGTGAACACTGCCACGCGCCTAGAGTGAACACCGCCACGCGTCTAGAGTGAACACCGCCACGCGTCTAGAGTGAACACCGCCAAGCGTCTAGAGTGAACAGCGCCACGTGCCTAGTGAACACCACCACGCGCCTAGAGTGAACACCACCATGCACCTAGAGCGCCACGCGTCTAGAGTGAACACCGCCACGCGTCTAGAGTGAACACCACCACGCGTCTAGAGTGAACACCGCCACGTGTCTAGAGTGAACACCACCACGCGCCTAGAGCACCACGTGCCTAGTGAACACCACAAAGCACCTAGAGTGAACACCACCACGCGTCTAAAGTGAACACCACCACGCGTCTAAAGTGAACACCGCCACGCGCCTAGAGTGAACACCACCAAGCACCTAGAGTGAACACCACCACGCGCCTAGAGCACCACGTGCCTAGTGAACACCACCACGCGTCTAAAGTGAACACCGTCACGCATCTAGAGTGAACACTGCCACGCGCCTAGAGCACCACGTGCCTAGTGAACACCGCCACGTGTCTAGAGTGAACACCATCACGCGCCTAGAGCACCACATGCCTAGTGAACACTGCCAAGCGTCTAGAATGAACACCGCCACGCGTCTGGAGTGAACACCGCCACGCATCTAGAGTGAACACCACCACGCGCCTAGAGCACCACGTGCCTAGTGAACACCGCCACGCGCCTAGAGTGAACACCGCCACACGCCTAGAGTGATCACCGCCACACGTCCAGAGTGAACACCGCCAAGCGTTTAGAGTGAACAGCGCCACGTGCCTAGAGAACACCACCACGCGCCTAGAGCACCACGTGCCTAGTTAACACCGCCACGCGTCTAGAGTGAACACCGCCACGCATCTAGAGTGAACACCGCCAAGCGTCTAGAGTGAACAGCGCCACGTGCCTAGTGAACACCACCACCCACCTAGAGTGAACACCACCACGGGTCCAGAGTGAACACCGCCAAGCGCCTAGAGTGAACACCGCCACGTGTCTAGAGTGAACACCGCCATGCGTCCAGAGTGAACACCGCCAAGCGCCTAAAGTGAACACCGCCACGTGTCTAGTGACCGCCGCCACGCGTCTAGAGTGAACACCGCCACGCGCCTAGAGTGAACACCGCCACGCGTCTAGAGTGTACACCGCCAAACGCCTAGAGTGAACACCGCCAAACGCCTAAAGTGAACACCGCCACGCGTCTAGAGTGAACACCACCAAGCACCTAGAGTGAACACCACCACGCGCCTAGAGCACCACGTGCCTAGTGAACACCACCACGCGTCTAAAGTGAACACCGTCACACATCTAGAGTGAACACTGCCACGCGCCTAGAGCACCACGTGCCTAGTGAACACCGCCACGTGTCTAGAGTGAACACCATCACGCGCCTAGAGCACCACATGCCTAGTGAACACCGCCAAGCGTCTAGAATGAACACCGCCACGCGTCTGGAGTGAACACCGCCACGCATCTAGAGTGAACACCACCACGCGCCTAGAGCACCACGTGCCTAGTGAACACCGCCACGCGCCTAGAGTGAACACCGCCACACGCCTAGAGTGATCACCGCCACATGTCCAGAGTGAACACCGCCAAGCGTTTAGAGTGAACAGCGCCACGTGCCTAGAGAACACCACCACGCGCCTAGAGCACCACGTGCCTAGTTAACACCGCCACGCGTCTAGAGTGAACACCGCCACGCATCTAGAGTGAACACCGCCAAGCGTCTAGAGTGAACAGCGCCACGTGCCTAGTGAACACCACCACCCACCTAGAGTGAACACCACCACACGTCCAGAGTGAACACCGCCAAGCGCCTAGAGTGAACACCGCCAAACGCCTAAAGTGAACACCGCCACGTGTCTAGAGTGAACACCGCCACGCGTCTAGAGTGTACACCGCCAAACGCCTAGAGTGAACACCGCCAAACGCCTAAAGTGAACACCGCCACGTGTCTAGAGTGAACACCGCCACGCGCCTAGAGTGAACACCACCACGCGCCTAGAGTGAACACCACCACGCGCCTAGAGCACCACGTGCCTAGTGAACACCACAATGCACCTAGAGTGAACACTACCACGCGTCTAAAGTGAACACCACCACGCGTCTAAAGTGAACACCGCCACGCGCCTAGAGTGAACACCACCAAGCACCTAGAGTGAACACCACCACGCGCCTAGAGCACCACGTGCCTAGTGAACACCACCACGCGTCTAAAGTGAACACCGTCACACATCTAGAATGAACACTGCCACGCGCCTAGAGCACCACGTGCCTAGTGAACACCGCCACGCTTCTAGAGTGAACACCATCACGCGCCTAGAGCACCACGTGCCTAGTGAACACCGCCAAGCGTCTAGAATGAACACCGCCACGCGTCTGGAGTGAACACCGCCACGCATCTAGAGTGAACACCACCACGCGCCTAGAGCACTACGTGCCTAGTGAACACCGCCACGCGCCTAGAGTGAACACCGCCACGCGCCTAGAGTGATCACCGCCACACGTCCAGAGTGAACACCGCCAAGCGCCTAGAGCACCACGTGCCTAGTGAACAACACCACGTGCCTAGAGTGGACATCGCCACGCGTCCACAGTGAACACCGCCACGCGCCTAGAGTGAACACCGCCACGCGTCTAGAGTGAACACCGCCAAGCGTTTAGAGTGAACAGCACCACGTGCCTAGTGAACACCACCACCCACCTAGAGTGAACACCACCATGCATCTCGAGTGAACACCGCCACGCGCATAGAGTAAACACCACCAAGCACCTAGAGTGAACACGGCCACGTGTCTAGAGTGAACACCGCCACGCGTCTAGAGTGAACACAGCCACACGCCTAGAATGAACACCGCCACGTGCCTAGAGTGAACACTGCCACGCGCCTAGAGTGAACACCGCCACGCGTCTAGAGTGAACACCGCCACGCGTCTAGAGTGAACACCGCCAAGCGTCTAGAGTGAACAGCGCCACGTGCCTAGTGAACACCACCACGCGCCTAGAGTGAACACCACCATGCACCTAGAGCGCCACGCGTCTAGAGTGAACACCGCCACGCGTCTAGAGTGAACACCACCACGCGTCTAGAGTGAACACCGCCACGTGTCTAGAGTGAACACCACCACGCGCCTAGAGCACCACGTGCCTAGTGAACACCACAAAGCACCTAGAGTGAACACCACCACGCGTCTAAAGTGAACACCACCACGCGTCTAAAGTGAACACCGCCACGCGCCTAGAGTGAACACCACCAAGCACCTAGAGTGAACACCACCACGCGCCTAGAGCACCACGTGCCTAGTGAACACCACCACGCGTCTAAAGTGAACACCGTCACGCATCTAGAGTGAACACTGCCACGCGCCTAGAGCACCACGTGCCTAGTGAACACCGCCACGTGTCTAGAGTGAACACCATCACGCGCCTAGAGCACCACATGCCTAGTGAACACTGCCAAGCGTCTAGAATGAACACCGCCACGCGTCTGGAGTGAACACCGCCACGCATCTAGAGTGAACACCACCACGCGCCTAGAGCACCACGTGCCTAGTGAACACCGCCACGCGCCTAGAGTGAACACCGCCACACGCCTAGAGTGATCACCGCCACACGTCCAGAGTGAACACCGCCAAGCGTTTAGAGTGAACAGCGCCACGTGCCTAGAGAACACCACCACGCGCCTAGAGCACCACGTGCCTAGTTAACACCGCCACGCGTCTAGAGTGAACACCGCCACGCATCTAGAGTGAACACCGCCAAGCGTCTAGAGTGAACAGCGCCACGTGCCTAGTGAACACCACCACCCACCTAGAGTGAACACCACCACACGTCCAGAGTGAACACCGCCAAGCGCCTAGAGTGAACACCGCCAAACGCCTAAAGTGAACACCGCCACGTGTCTAGAGTGAACACCGCCACGCGTCTAGAGTGTACACCGCCAAACGCCTAGAGTGAACACCGCCAAACGCCTAAAGTGAACACCGCCACGTGTCTAGAGTGAACACCGCCACGCGCCTAGAGTGAACACCACCACGCGCCTAGAGTGAACACCACCACGCGCCTAGAGCACCACGTGCCTAGTGAACACCACAATGCACCTAGAGTGAACACTACCACGCGTCTAAAGTGAACACCACCACGCGTCTAAAGTGAACACCGCCACGCGCCTAGAGTGAACACCACCAAGCACCTAGAGTGAACACCACCACGCGCCTAGAGCACCACGTGCCTAGTGAACACCACCACGCGTCTAAAGTGAACACCGTCACACATCTAGAATGAACACTGCCACGCGCCTAGAGCACCACGTGCCTAGTGAACACCGCCACGCGTCTAGAGTGAACACCATCACGCGCCTAGAGCACCACGTGCCTAGTGAACACCGCCAAGCGTCTAGAATGAACACCGCCACGCGTCTGGAGTGAACACCGCCACGCATCTAGAGTGAACACCACCACGCGCCTAGAGCACTACGTGCCTAGTGAACACCGCCACGCGCCTAGAGTGAACACCGCCACGCGCCTAGAGTGATCACCGCCACACGTCCAGAGTGAACACCGCCAAGCGCCTAGAGCACCACGTGCCTAGTGAACAACACCACGTGCCTAGAGTGGACATCGCCACGCGTCCACAGTGAACACCGCCACGCGCCTAGAGTGAACACCGCCACGCGTCTAGAGTGAACACCGCCAAGCGTTTAGAGTGAACAGCACCACGTGCCTAGTGAACACCACCACCCACCTAGAGTGAACACCACCATGCATCTCGAGTGAACACCGCCACGCGCATAGAGTAAACACCACCAAGCACCTAGAGTGAACACGGCCACGTGTCTAGAGTGAACACCGCCACGCGTCTAGAGTGAACACAGCCACACGCCTAGAATGAACACCGCCACGTGCCTAGAGTGAACACTGCCACGCGCCTAGAGTGAACACCGCCACGCGTCTAGAGTGAACACCGCCACGCGTCTAGAGTGAACACCGCCAAGCGTCTAGAGTGAACAGCGCCACGTGCCTAGTGAACACCACCACGCGCCTAGAGTGAACACCACCATGCACCTAGAGCGCCACGCGTCTAGAGTGAACACCGCCACGCGTCTAGAGTGAACACCACCACGCGTCTAGAGTGAACACCGCCACGTGTCTAGAGTGAACACCACCACGCGCCTAGAGCACCACGTGCCTAGTGAACACCACAAAGCACCTAGAGTGAACACCACCACGCGTCTAAAGTGAACACCACCACGCGTCTAAAGTGAACACCGCCACGCGCCTAGAGTGAACACCACCAAGCACCTAGAGTGAACACCACCACGCGCCTAGAGCACCACGTGCCTAGTGAACACCACCACGCGTCTAAAGTGAACACCGTCACGCATCTAGAGTGAACACTGCCACGCGCCTAGAGCACCACGTGCCTAGTGAACACCGCCACGTGTCTAGAGTGAACACCATCACGCGCCTAGAGCACCACATGCCTAGTGAACACTGCCAAGCGTCTAGAATGAACACCGCCACGCGTCTGGAGTGAACACCGCCACGCATCTAGAGTGAACACCACCACGCGCCTAGAGCACCACGTGCCTAGTGAACACCGCCACGCGCCTAGAGTGAACACCGCCACACGCCTAGAGTGATCACCGCCACACGTCCAGAGTGAACACCGCCAAGCGTTTAGAGTGAACAGCGCCACGTGCCTAGAGAACACCACCACGCGCCTAGAGCACCACGTGCCTAGTTAACACCGCCACGCGTCTAGAGTGAACACCGCCACGCATCTAGAGTGAACACCGCCAAGCGTCTAGAGTGAACAGCGCCACGTGCCTAGTGAACACCACCACCCACCTAGAGTGAACACCACCACGGGTCCAGAGTGAACACCGCCAAGCGCCTAGAGTGAACACCGCCACGTGTCTAGAGTGAACACCGCCATGCGTCCAGAGTGAACACCGCCAAGCGCCTAAAGTGAACACCGCCACGTGTCTAGTGACCGCCGCCACGCGTCTAGAGTGAACACCGCCACGCGCCTAGAGTGAACACCGCCACGCGTCTAGAGTGTACACCGCCAAACGCCTAGAGTGAACACCGCCAAACGCCTAAAGTGAACACCGCCACGCGTCTAGAGTGAACACCACCAAGCACCTAGAGTGAACACCACCACGCGCCTAGAGCACCACGTGCCTAGTGAACACCACCACGCGTCTAAAGTGAACACCGTCACACATCTAGAGTGAACACTGCCACGCGCCTAGAGCACCACGTGCCTAGTGAACACCGCCACGTGTCTAGAGTGAACACCATCACGCGCCTAGAGCACCACATGCCTAGTGAACACCGCCAAGCATCTAGAATGAACACCGCCACGCGTCTGGAGTGAACACCGCCACGCATCTAGAGTGAACACCACCACGCGCCTAGAGCACCACGTGCCTAGTGAACACCGCCACGCGCCTAGAGTGAACACCGCCACACGCCTAGAGTGATCACCGCCACATGTCCAGAGTGAACACCGCCAAGCGTTTAGAGTGAACAGCGCCACGTGCCTAGAGAACACCACCACGCGCCTAGAGCACCACGTGCCTAGTTAACACCGCCACGCGTCTAGAGTGAACACCGCCACGCATCTAGAGTGAACACCGCCAAGCGTCTAGAGTGAACAGCGCCACGTGCCTAGTGAACACCACCACCCACCTAGAGTGAACACCACCACACGTCCAGAGTGAACACCGCCAAGCGCCTAGAGTGAACACCGCCACGTGTCTAGAGTGAACACCGCCACGCGTCCAGAGTGAACACCGCCAAGCGCCTAAAGTGAACACCGCCACGTGTCTAGTGAACACCGCCACGCGCCTAGAGTGAACACCGCCACGCGTCTAGAGTGTACACCGCCAAACGCCTAGAGTGAACACCGCCAAACGCCTAAAGTGAACACCGCCACACGTCCAGAGTGAACACCGCCAAGCGTTTAGAGTGAACAGCGCCACGTGCCTAGAGAACACCACCACGCGCCTAGAGCACCACGTGCCTAGTTAACACCGCCACGCGTCTAGAGTGAACACCGCCACGCATCTAGAGTGAACACCGCCAAGCGCCTAAAGTGAACACCGCCACGTGTCTAGTGACCGCCGCCACGCGTCTAGAGTGAACACCGCCACGCGCCTAGAGTGAACACCGCCACGCGTCTAGAGTGTACACCGCCAAACGCCTAGAGTGAACACCGCCAAACGCCTAAAGTGAACACCGCCACGCGTCTAGAGTGAACACCACCAAGCACCTAGAGTGAACACCACCACGCGCCTAGAGCACCACGTGCCTAGTGAACACCACCACGCGTCTAAAGTGAACACCGTCACACATCTAGAGTGAACACTGCCACGCGCCTAGAGCACCACGTGCCTAGTGAACACCGCCACGTGTCTAGAGTGAACACCATCACGCGCCTAGAGCACCACATGCCTAGTGAACACCGCCAAGCGTCTAGAATGAACACCGCCACGCGTCTGGAGTGAACACCGCCACGCATCTAGAGTGAACACCACCACGCGCCTAGAGCACCACGTGCCTAGTGAACACCGCCACGCGCCTAGAGTGAACACCGCCACACGCCTAGAGTGATCACCGCCACATGTCCAGAGTGAACACCGCCAAGCGTTTAGAGTGAACAGCGCCACGTGCCTAGAGAACACCACCACGCGCCTAGAGCACCACGTGCCTAGTTAACACCGCCACGCGTCTAGAGTGAACACCGCCACGCATCTAGAGTGAACACCGCCAAGCGTCTAGAGTGAACAGCGCCACGTGCCTAGTGAACACCACCACCCACCTAGAGTGAACACCACCACACGTCCAGAGTGAACACCGCCAAGCGCCTAGAGTGAACACCGCCAAACGCCTAAAGTGAACACCGCCACGTGTCTAGAGTGAACACCGCCACGCGTCTAGAGTGTACACCGCCAAACGCCTAGAGTGAACACCGCCAAACGCCTAAAGTGAACACCGCCACGTGTCTAGAGTGAACACCGCCACGCGCCTAGAGTGAACACCACCACGCGCCTAGAGTGAACACCACCACGCGCCTAGAGCACCACGTGCCTAGTGAACACCACAATGCACCTAGAGTGAACACTACCACGCGTCTAAAGTGAACACCACCACGCGTCTAAAGTGAACACCGCCACGCGCCTAGAGTGAACACCACCAAGCACCTAGAGTGAACACCACCACGCGCCTAGAGCACCACGTGCCTAGTGAACACCACCACGCGTCTAAAGTGAACACCGTCACACATCTAGAATGAACACTGCCACGCGCCTAGAGCACCACGTGCCTAGTGAACACCGCCACGCGTCTAGAGTGAACACCATCACGCGCCTAGAGCACCACGTGCCTAGTGAACACCGCCAAGCGTCTAGAATGAACACCGCCACGCGTCTGGAGTGAACACCGCCACGCATCTAGAGTGAACACCACCACGCGCCTAGAGCACTACGTGCCTAGTGAACACCGCCACGCGCCTAGAGTGAACACCGCCACGCGCCTAGAGTGATCACCGCCACACGTCCAGAGTGAACACCGCCAAGCGCCTAGAGCACCACGTGCCTAGTGAACAACACCACGTGCCTAGAGTGGACATCGCCACGCGTCCACAGTGAACACCGCCACGCGCCTAGAGTGAACACCGCCACGCGTCTAGAGTGAACACCGCCAAGCGTTTAGAGTGAACAGCACCACGTGCCTAGTGAACACCACCACCCACCTAGAGTGAACACCACCATGCATCTCGAGTGAACACCGCCACGCGCATAGAGTAAACACCACCAAGCACCTAGAGTGAACACGGCCACGTGTCTAGAGTGAACACCGCCACGCGTCTAGAGTGAACACAGCCACACGCCTAGAATGAACACCGCCACGTGCCTAGAGTGAACACTGCCACGCGCCTAGAGTGAACACCGCCACGCGTCTAGAGTGAACACCGCCACGCGTCTAGAGTGAACACCGCCAAGCGTCTAGAGTGAACAGCGCCACGTGCCTAGTGAACACCACCACGCGCCTAGAGTGAACACCACCATGCACCTAGAGCGCCACGCGTCTAGAGTGAACACCGCCACGCGTCTAGAGTGAACACCACCACGCGTCTAGAGTGAACACCGCCACGTGTCTAGAGTGAACACCACCACGCGCCTAGAGCACCACGTGCCTAGTGAACACCACAAAGCACCTAGAGTGAACACCACCACGCGTCTAAAGTGAACACCACCACGCGTCTAAAGTGAACACCGCCACGCGCCTAGAGTGAACACCACCAAGCACCTAGAGTGAACACCACCACGCGCCTAGAGCACCACGTGCCTAGTGAACACCACCACGCGTCTAAAGTGAACACCGTCACGCATCTAGAGTGAACACTGCCACGCGCCTAGAGCACCACGTGCCTAGTGAACACCGCCACGTGTCTAGAGTGAACACCATCACGCGCCTAGAGCACCACATGCCTAGTGAACACTGCCAAGCGTCTAGAATGAACACCGCCACGCGTCTGGAGTGAACACCGCCACGCATCTAGAGTGAACACCACCACGCGCCTAGAGCACCACGTGCCTAGTGAACACCGCCACGCGCCTAGAGTGAACACCGCCACACGCCTAGAGTGATCACCGCCACACGTCCAGAGTGAACACCGCCAAGCGTTTAGAGTGAACAGCGCCACGTGCCTAGAGAACACCACCACGCGCCTAGAGCACCACGTGCCTAGTTAACACCGCCACGCGTCTAGAGTGAACACCGCCACGCATCTAGAGTGAACACCGCCAAGCGTCTAGAGTGAACAGCGCCACGTGCCTAGTGAACACCACCACCCACCTAGAGTGAACACCACCACGGGTCCAGAGTGAACACCGCCAAGCGCCTAGAGTGAACACCGCCACGTGTCTAGAGTGAACACCGCCATGCGTCCAGAGTGAACACCGCCAAGCGCCTAAAGTGAACACCGCCACGTGTCTAGTGACCGCCGCCACGCGTCTAGAGTGAACACCGCCACGCGCCTAGAGTGAACACCGCCACGCGTCTAGAGTGTACACCGCCAAACGCCTAGAGTGAACACCGCCAAACGCCTAAAGTGAACACCGCCACGCGTCTAGAGTGAACACCACCAAGCACCTAGAGTGAACACCACCACGCGCCTAGAGCACCACGTGCCTAGTGAACACCACCACGCGTCTAAAGTGAACACCGTCACACATCTAGAGTGAACACTGCCACGCGCCTAGAGCACCACGTGCCTAGTGAACACCGCCACGTGTCTAGAGTGAACACCATCACGCGCCTAGAGCACCACATGCCTAGTGAACACCGCCAAGCGTCTAGAATGAACACCGCCACGCGTCTGGAGTGAACACCGCCACGCATCTAGAGTGAACACCACCACGCGCCTAGAGCACCACGTGCCTAGTGAACACCGCCACGCGCCTAGAGTGAACACCGCCACACGCCTAGAGTGATCACCGCCACATGTCCAGAGTGAACACCGCCAAGCGTTTAGAGTGAACAGCGCCACGTGCCTAGAGAACACCACCACGCGCCTAGAGCACCACGTGCCTAGTTAACACCGCCACGCGTCTAGAGTGAACACCGCCACGCATCTAGAGTGAACACCGCCAAGCGTCTAGAGTGAACAGCGCCACGTGCCTAGTGAACACCACCACCCACCTAGAGTGAACACCACCACACGTCCAGAGTGAACACCGCCAAGCGCCTAGAGTGAACACCGCCACGTGTCTAGAGTGAACACCGCCACGCGTCCAGAGTGAACACCGCCAAGCGCCTAAAGTGAACACCGCCACGTGTCTAGTGAACACCGCCACGCGCCTAGAGTGAACACCGCCACGCGTCTAGAGTGTACACCGCCAAACGCCTAGAGTGAACACCGCCAAACGCCTAAAGTGAACACCGCCACGCGTCTAGAGTGAACACAGCCACACGCCTAGAATGAACACCGCCACGTGCCTAGAGTGAACACTGCCACGCGCCTAGAGTGAACACCGCCACGCGTCTAGAGTGAACACCGCCACGCGTCTAGAGTGAACACCGCCAAGCGTCTAGAGTGAACAGCGCCACGTGCCTAGTGAACACCACCACGCGCCTAGAGTGAACACCACCATGCACCTAGAGCGCCACGCGTCTAGAGTGAACACCGCCACGCGTCTAGAGTGAACACCACCACGCGTCTAGAGTGAACACCGCCACGTGTCTAGAGTGAACACCACCACGCGCCTAGAGCACCACGTGCCTAGTGAACACCACAATGCACCTAGAGTGAACACCACCACGCGTCTAAAGTGAACACCACCACGCGTCTAAAGTGAACACCGCCACGCGCCTAGAGTGAACACCACCAAGCACCTAGAGTGAACACCACCACGCGCCTAGAGCACCACGTGCCTAGTGAACACCACCACGCGTCTAAAGTGAACACCGTCACGCTTCTAGAGTGAACACTGCCACGCGCCTAGAGCACCACGTGCCTAGTGAACACCGCCAAGCGTCTAGAATGAACACCGCCACGCGTCTGGAGTGAACACCGCCATGCATCTAGAGTGAACACCACCACGCGCCTAGAGCACCACGTGCCTAGTGAACACCGCCACGCGCCTAGAGTGAACACCGCCACACGCCTAGAGTGATCACCGCCACACGTCCAGAGTGAACACTGCCAAGCGCCTAGAGCACCACGTGCCTAGTGAACAACACCACGTGCCTAGAGTGAACACCGCCACGCGCCTAGAGTGAACACCGCCACGCGTCTAGAGTGTACACCGCCAAACGCCTAGAGTGAACACCGCCAAACGCCTAAAGTGAACACCGCCACGCGTCTAGAGTGAACACCACCAAGCACCTAGAGTGAACACCACCACGCGCCTAGAGCACCACGTGCCTAGTGAACACCACCACGCGTCTAAAGTGAACACCGTCACACATCTAGAGTGAACACTGCCACGCGCCTAGAGCACCACGTGCCTAGTGAACACCGCCACGTGTCTAGAGTGAACACCATCACGCGCCTAGAGCACCACATGCCTAGTGAACACCGCCAAGCGTCTAGAATGAACACCGCCACGCGTCTGGAGTGAACACCGCCACGCATCTAGAGTGAACACCACCACGCGCCTAGAGCACCACGTGCCTAGTGAACACCGCCACGCGCCTAGAGTGAACACCGCCACACGCCTAGAGTGATCACCGCCACATGTCCAGAGTGAACACCGCCAAGCGTTTAGAGTGAACAGCGCCACGTGCCTAGAGAACACCACCACGCGCCTAGAGCACCACGTGCCTAGTTAACACCGCCACGCGTCTAGAGTGAACACCGCCACGCATCTAGAGTGAACACCGCCAAGCGTCTAGAGTGAACAGCGCCACGTGCCTAGTGAACACCACCACCCACCTAGAGTGAACACCACCACACGTCCAGAGTGAACACCGCCAAGCGCCTAGAGTGAACACCGCCACGTGTCTAGAGTGAACACCGCCACGCGTCCAGAGTGAACACCGCCAAGCGCCTAAAGTGAACACCGCCACGTGTCTAGTGAACACCGCCACGCGCCTAGAGTGAACACCGCCACGCGTCTAGAGTGTACACCGCCAAACGCCTAGAGTGAACACCGCCAAACGCCTAAAGTGAACACCGCCACGCGTCTAGAGTGAACACAGCCACACGCCTAGAATGAACACCGCCACGTGCCTAGAGTGAACACCGCCACGTGCCTAGAGTGAACACTGCCACGCGCCTAGAGTGAACACCGCCACGCGTCTAGAGTGAACACCGCCAAGCGTCTAGAGTGAACAGCGCCACGTGCCTAGTGAACACCACCACGCGCCTAGAGTGAACACCACCATGCACCTAGAGCGCCACGCGTCTAGAGTGAACACCGCCACGCGTCTAGAGTGAACACCACCACGCGTCTAGAGTGAACACCGCCACGTGTCTAGAGTGAACACCACCACGCGCCTAGAGCACCACGTGCCTAGTGAACACCACAATGCACCTAGAGTGAACACCACCACGCGTCTAAAGTGAACACCACCACGCGTCTAAAGTGAACACCGCCACGCGCCTAGAGTGAACACCACCAAGCACCTAGAGTGAACACCACCACGCGCCTAGAGCACCACGTGCCTAGTGAACACCACCACGCGTCTAAAGTGAACACCGTCACGCTTCTAGAGTGAACACTGCCACGCGCCTAGAGCACCACGTGCCTAGTGAACACCGCCAAGCGTCTAGAATGAACACCGCCACGCGTCTGGAGTGAACACCGCCATGCATCTAGAGTGAACACCACCACGCGCCTAGAGCACCACGTGCCTAGTGAACACCGCCACGCGCCTAGAGTGAACACCGCCACACGCCTAGAGTGATCACCGCCACACGTCCAGAGTGAACACTGCCAAGCGCCTAGAGCACCACGTGCCTAGTGAACAACACCACGTGCCTAGAGTGAACACCGCCACGCGCCTAGAGTGAACACCGCCACGCGTCTAGAGTGAACACCGCCAAGCGTTTAGAGTGAACAGCGCCACGTGCCTAGAGAACACCACCACGCGCCTAGAGCACCACGTGCCTAGTTAACACCGCCACGCGTCTAGAGTGAACACCGCCACGCATCTAGAGTGAACACCGCCAAGCGTCTAGAGTGAACAGCGCCACGTGCCTAGTGAACACCACCACCCACCTAGAGTGAACACCACCATGCATCTCGAGTGAACACCGCCACGCGCATAGAGTGAACACCACCAAGCACCTAGAGTGAACACCACCACGCGCCTAGAGCACCACGTGCCTAGTGAACACCACCACGCGTCTAAAGTGAACACCGTCACGCATCTAGAGTGAACACTGCCACGCGCCTAGAGCACCACGTGCCTAGTGAACACCGCCACGCGTCTAGAGTGAACACCATCACGCGCCTAGAGCACCACGTGCCTAGTGAACACCGCCACGCGCCTAGAGTGAACACCGCCACGCGCCTAGAGTGATCACCGCCACACGTCCAGAGTGAACACCGCCAAGCGCCTAGAGCACCACGTGCCTAGTGAACAACACCACGTGCCTAGAGTGAACACCGCCACGCGCCTAGAGTGAACACCGCCACGCGTCTAGAGTGAACACCGCCAAGCGTATAGAGTGAACAGCGCCACGTGCCTAGAGAACACCACCACGCGCCTAGAGCACCACGTGCCTAGTTAACACCGCCACGCGTCTAGAGTGAACACCGCCACGCATCTAGAGTGAACACCGCCAAGCGTCTAGAGTGAACAGCGCCACGTGCCTAGTGAACACCACCACCCGCCTAGAGTGAACACCACCATGCATCTCGAGTGAACACCGCCACGCGCATAGAGTGAACACCGCCATGCATCTAGAGCGAACACCGCCACGCGTCCAGAGTGAACACCACCACGCGCCTAGAGCACCACGTGCCTAGTGAACACCGCCACGCGCCTAGAGTGAACACCGCCACACGCCTAGAGTGATCACCGCCACATGTCCAGAGTGAACACCGCCAAGCGTTTAGAGTGAACAGCGCCACGTGCCTAGAGAACACCACCACGCGCCTAGAGCACCACGTGCCTAGTTAACACCGCCACGCGTCTAGAGTGAACACCGCCACGCATCTAGAGTGAACACCGCCAAGCGTCTAGAGTGAACAGCGCCACGTGCCTAGTGAACACCACCACCCACCTAGAGTGAACACCACCACACGTCCAGAGTGAACACCGCCAAGCGCCTAGAGTGAACACCGCCACGTGTCTAGAGTGAACACCGCCACGCGTCCAGAGTGAACACCGCCAAGCGCCTAAAGTGAACACCGCCACGTGTCTAGTGAACACCGCCACGCGCCTAGAGTGAACACCGCCACGCGTCTAGAGTGTACACCGCCAAACGCCTAGAGTGAACACCGCCAAACGCCTAAAGTGAACACCGCCACGCGTCTAGAGTGAACACAGCCACACGCCTAGAATGAACACCGCCACGTGCCTAGAGTGAACACTGCCACGCGCCTAGAGTGAACACCGCCACGCGTCTAGAGTGAACACCGCCACGCGTCTAGAGTGAACACCGCCAAGCGTCTAGAGTGAACAGCGCCACGTGCCTAGTGAACACCACCACGCGCCTAGAGTGAACACCACCATGCACCTAGAGCGCCACGCGTCTAGAGTGAACACCGCCACGCGTCTAGAGTGAACACCACCACGCGTCTAGAGTGAACACCGCCACGTGTCTAGAGTGAACACCACCACGCGCCTAGAGCACCACGTGCCTAGTGAACACCACAATGCACCTAGAGTGAACACCACCACGCGTCTAAAGTGAACACCACCACGCGTCTAAAGTGAACACCGCCACGCGCCTAGAGTGAACACCACCAAGCACCTAGAGTGAACACCACCACGCGCCTAGAGCACCACGTGCCTAGTGAACACCACCACGCGTCTAAAGTGAACACCGTCACGCTTCTAGAGTGAACACTGCCACGCGCCTAGAGCACCACGTGCCTAGTGAACACCGCCAAGCGTCTAGAATGAACACCGCCACGCGTCTGGAGTGAACACCGCCATGCATCTAGAGTGAACACCACCACGCGCCTAGAGCACCACGTGCCTAGTGAACACCGCCACGCGCCTAGAGTGAACACCGCCACACGCCTAGAGTGATCACCGCCACACGTCCAGAGTGAACACTGCCAAGCGCCTAGAGCACCACGTGCCTAGTGAACAACACCACGTGCCTAGAGTGAACACCGCCACGCGCCTAGAGTGAACACCGCCACGCGTCTAGAGTGAACACCGCCAAGCGTTTAGAGTGAACAGCGCCACGTGCCTAGAGAACACCACCACGCGCCTAGAGCACCACGTGCCTAGTTAACACCGCCACGCGTCTAGAGTGAACACCGCCACGCATCTAGAGTGAACACCGCCAAGCGTCTAGAGTGAACAGCGCCACGTGCCTAGTGAACACCACCACCCACCTAGAGTGAACACCACCATGCATCTCGAGTGAACACCGCCACGCGCATAGAGTGAACACCACCAAGCACCTAGAGTGAACACCACCACGCGCCTAGAGCACCACGTGCCTAGTGAACACCACCACGCGTCTAAAGTGAACACCGTCACGCATCTAGAGTGAACACTGCCACGCGCCTAGAGCACCACGTGCCTAGTGAACACCGCCACGCGTCTAGAGTGAACACCATCACGCGCCTAGAGCACCACGTGCCTAGTGAACACCGCCACGCGCCTAGAGTGAACACCGCCACGCGCCTAGAGTGATCACCGCCACACGTCCAGAGTGAACACCGCCAAGCGCCTAGAGCACCACGTGCCTAGTGAACAACACCACGTGCCTAGAGTGAACACCGCCACGCGCCTAGAGTGAACACCGCCACGCGTCTAGAGTGAACACCGCCAAGCGTATAGAGTGAACAGCGCCACGTGCCTAGAGAACACCACCACGCGCCTAGAGCACCACGTGCCTAGTTAACACCGCCACGCGTCTAGAGTGAACACCGCCACGCATCTAGAGTGAACACCGCCAAGCGTCTAGAGTGAACAGCGCCACGTGCCTAGTGAACACCACCACCCGCCTAGAGTGAACACCACCATGCATCTCGAGTGAACACCGCCACGCGCATAGAGTGAACACCGCCATGCATCTAGAGCGAACACCGCCACGCGTCCAGAGTGATCACCGCCACGCGTCCAAAGTGAACACCGCCACACGTCCAGAGTGAACACCGCTACGCGTCCAGAGTGAACACCGCCACACGTCCAGAGTGAACACCGCCACGCATCCAGAGTGAATACCGCCACCCGTCCAGAGTGCACACCGCCACGCGTCCAGAGTGAACACCGCCACGCGTCCAGAGTGAACACCGCCAAGCGCCTAGAGTGAACACCGCCACGCGCCTAGAGTGAACAGCGCCACACGTCTAGAGTGAACACCACCACGCGTCCAGAGTGAACACCGCCAAGCGCCTAAAGTGAACACCGCCACGTGTCTAGTGACCGCCGCCACGCGTCTAGAGTGAACACCGCCACGCGCCTAGAGTGAACACCGCCACGCGTCTAGAGTGTACACCGCCAAACGCCTAGAGTGAACACCGCCAAACGCCTAAAGTGAACACCGCCACGTGTCTAGAGTGAACACCACCACGCGTCTAGAGTGAACACAGCCACACGCCTAGAATGAACACCGCCACGTGCCTAGAGTGAACACTGCCACGCACCTAGAGTGAACACCTCCACGCGTCTAGAGTGAACACCGCCACGCGTCTAGAGTGAACACCGCCAAGCGTCTAGAGTGAACAGCGCCACGTGCCTAGTGAACACCACCACGCGCCTAGAGTGAACACCACCATGCACCTAGAGCGCCACGCGTCTAGAGTGAACACCGCCACGCGTCTAGAGTGAACACCATCACGCGTCTATAGTGAACACCGCCACGTGTCTAGAGTGAACACCGCCACGCGTCTAGAGTGAACACCACCACGTGCCTAGAGTGAACACCACCACGCGCCTAGAGCACCACGTGCCTAGTGAACACCACCACGCGCCTAGAGTGAACACCACCATGCGTCTAAAGTGAACACCGCCACACGCCTAGAGTGAACACCACCAAGCACCTAGAGTGAACACCACCACGCGCCTAGAGCACCACGTGCCTAGTGAACACCATCACGCGTCTAGAGTGAACGCCGCCACGCATCTAGAGTGAACACTGCTACGTGCCTAGAGCACCACGTGCCTAGTGAACACCTCCACGCGTCTAGAGTGAACACCACCACGCGCCGAGAGCACCACGTGCCTAGTGAACACCACCACACGCCTAGAGTGAACACCGCCACACATCCAGAGTGAACTCCGCCAAGCGCCTAGAGCACCACGTGCCTAGTGAACAACAGAACGTGCCTAGAGTGAACACCGCCACGCATCTAGAGTGAACACCGCCAAGCGTCTAGAGTGAACAGCGCCACGTGCCTAGTGAACACCACCACACGTCTAGAGTGAACACCGCCATGCGTCTAGAGCACCACATGCCTAGTGAACACCGCCAAACATCTAGAGTGAACAACGCCACGCGTCTGGAGTGAACACCGCCACGCATCTAGAGTGAACACCACCACGCGCCTAGAGCACCACGTGCCTAGTGAACACCGCCACGCGCCTAGAGTGAACACCGCCACGCGACGAGAGTGAACACCGCCACACGTCCAGAGTGAACACCGCCAAGCGCCTAGAGCACCACGTGCCTAGTGAACAACACCATGTACCTAGAGTGAACACCGCCACGCATCTAGAGTGAACACCGCCACGCGCCTAGAGTGAACACCGCAACGCGTCTAGAGTGAACACCGCCAAGCGTCTAGAGTGAACAGCGCCACGTGCCTAGTGAACACCACCACGCGCCTAGAGTGAACACCACCATGCGCCTCGAGCGCCACGCGTCTAGAGTGAACACCACCACGCGCCTAGAGTGAACACCACCACGCGCCTAGAGCACCACGTGCCTAGTGAACACTACCACGCGCCTAGAGTGAACACCACCATGCGTCTAAAGTGAACACCGCCACGCGCCTAGAGTGAACACCACCAAGCACCTAGAGTGAACACAATCATGCGCCTAGAGCACCATGTGCCTAGTGAACACTACCACGCGTCTAGAGTGAATGTCGCCACGCATCTAGAGTGAACACTGCCACGCGCCTAGAGCACCACGTGCCTAGTGAACACCGCCACGCGTCTAGAGTGAACACCATCACGCGCCTAGAGCACCACGTACCTAGTGAACAACACCACGTGCCTAGAGTGAACACCGCCACGCGCCTAGAGTGAACACCGCCACGCGTCTAGAGTGAACACCGCCAAGCGTTTAGAGTGAACAGCGCCACGTGCCTAGAGTGAACACTGCCACGCGCCTAGAGTGAACACCGCCACGCGTCTAGAGTGAACACCGCCACGCGTCTAGAGTGAACACCGCCAAGCGTCTAGAGTGAACAGCGCCACGTGCCTAGTGAACACCACCACGCGCCTAGAGTGAACAACACCATGCACCTAGAGCGCCACGCGTCTAGAGTGAACACCACCACGCGTCTAGAGTGAACACCGCCACGTGTCTAGAGTGAACACCACCACGCGCCTAGAGCACCACGTGCCTAGTGAACACCACAATGCACCTAGAGTGAACAACACCACGCGTCTAAAGTGAACACCACCACGCGTCTAAAGTGAACACCGCCACGCGCCTAGAGTGAACACCACCAAGCACCTAGAGTGAACACCACCACGCGCCTAGAGCACCACGTGCCTAGTGAACACCACCACGCGTCTAAAGTGAACACCGTCACGCATCTAGAGTGAACACTGCCACGCGCCTAGAGCACCACGTGCCTAGTGAACACCGCCAAGCGTCTAGAATGAACACCGCCACGCGTCTGGAGTGAACACCGCCATGCATCTAGAGTGAACACCACCACGCGCCTAGAGCACCACGTGCCTAGTGAACACCGCCACGCGCCTAGAGTGAACACCGCCACACGCCTAGAGTGATCACCGCCACACGTCCAGAGTGAACACTGCCAAGCGCCTAGAGCACCACGTGCCTAGTGAACAACACCACGTGCCTAGAGTGAACACCGCCACGCGCCTAGAGTGAACACCGCCACGCGTCTAGAGTGAACACCGCCAAGCGTTTAGAGTGAACAGCGCCACGTGCCTAGAGAACACCACCACGCGCCTAGAGCACCACGTGCCTAGTTAACACCGCCACGCGTCTAGAGTGAACACCGCCACGCATCTAGAGTGAACACCGCCAAGCGTCTAGAGTGAACAGCGCCACGTGCCTAGTGAACACCACCACCCACCTAGAGTGAACACCACCATGCATCTCGAGTGAACACCGCCACGCGCATAGAGTGAACACCACCAAGCACCTAGAGTGAACACCACCACGCGCCTAGAGCACCACGTGCCTAGTGAACACCACCACGCGTCTAAAGTGAACACCGTCACGCATCTAGAGTGAACACTGCCACGCGCCTAGAGCACCACGTGCCTAGTGAACACCGCCATGCATCTAGAGTGAACACCACCACGCGCCTAGAGCACCACGTGCCTAGTGAACACCGCCACGCGCCTAGAGTGAACACCGCCACACGCCTAGAGTGATCACCGCCACACGTCCAGAGTGAACACTGCCAAGCGCCTAGAGCACCACGTGCCTAGTGAACAACACCACGTGCCTAGAGTGAACACCGCCACGCGCCTAGAGTGAACACCGCCACGCGTCTAGAGTGAACACCGCCAAGCGTTTAGAGTGAACAGCGCCACGTGCCTAGAGAACACCACCACGCGCCTAGAGCACCACGTGCCTAGTTAACACCGCCACGCGTCTAGAGTGAACACCGCCACGCATCTAGAGTGAACACCGCCAAGCGTCTAGAGTGAACAGCGCCACGTGCCTAGTGAACACCACCACCCACCTAGAGTGAACACCACCATGCATCTCGAGTGAACACCGCCACGCGCATAGAGTGAACACCACCAAGCACCTAGAGTGAACACCACCACGCGCCTAGAGCACCACGTGCCTAGTGAACACCACCACGCGTCTAAAGTGAACACCGTCACGCATCTAGAGTGAACACTGCCACGCGCCTAGAGCACCACGTGCCTAGTGAACACCGCCACGCGTCTAGAGTGAACACCATCACGCGCCTAGAGCACCACGTGCCTAGTGAACACCGCCACGCGCCTAGAGTGAACATCGCCACGCGCCTAGAGTGATCACCGCCACACGTCCAGAGTGAACACCGCCAAGCGCCTAGAGCACCACGTGCCTAGTGAACAAAACCACGTGCCTAGAGTGAACACCGCCACGCGCCTAGAGTGAACACCGCCACGCGTCTAGAGTGAACACCGCCAAGCGTTTAGAGTGAACAGCGCCACGTGCCTAGAGAACACCACCACGCGCCTAGAGCACCACGTGCCTAGTTAACACCGCCACGCGTCTAGAGTGAACACCGCCACGCATCTAGAGTGAACACCGCCAAGCGTCTAGAGTGAACAGCGCCACGTGCCTAGTGAACACCACCACCCGCCTAGAGTGAACACCACCATGCATCTCGAGTGAACACCGCCACGCGCATAGAGTGAACACCGCCATGCATCTAGAGCGAACACCGCCACGCGTCCAGAGTGAACACCGCCACGCGTCCAAAGTGAACACCGCCACACGTCCAGAGTGAACACCGCTACGCGTCCAGAGTGAACACCGCCACACGTCCAGAGTGAACACGCCACGCATCCAGAGTGAATACCGCCACCCGTCCAGAGTGCACACCGCCACGCGTCCAGAGTGAACACCGCCACGCGTCCAGAGTGAACACCGCCAAGCGCCTAGAGTGAACACCGCCACGCGCCTAGAGTGAACAGCGCCACACGTCTAGAGTGAACACCACCACGCATCCAGAGTGAACACCGCCAAGCGCCTAAAGTGAACACCGCCACGTGTCTAGTGACCGCCGCCACGCGTCTAGAGTGAACACCGCCACGCGCCTAGAGTGAACACCGCCACGCGTCTAGAGTGTACACCGCCAAACGCCTAGAGTGAACACCGCCAAACGCCTAAAGTGAACACCGCCACGTGTCTAGAGTGAACACCGCCACGCGTCTAGAGTGAACACAGCCACACGCCTAGAATGAACACCGCCACGTGCCTAGAGTGAACACTGCCACGCACCTAGAGTGAACACCTCCACGCGTCTAGAGTGAACACCGCCACGCGTCTAGAGTGAACACCGCCAAGCGTCTAGAGTGAACAGCGCCACGTGCCTAGTGAACACCACCACGCGCCTAGAGTGAACACCACCATGCACCTAGAGCGCCACGCGTCTAGAGTGAACACCGCCACGCGTCTAGAGTGAACACCATCACGCGTCTAGAGTGAACACCGCCACGTGTCTAGAGTGAACACCGCCACGCGTCTAGAGTGAACACCACCACGTGCCTAGAGTGAACACCACCACGCGCCTAGAGCACCACGTGCCTAGTGAACACCACCACGCGCCTAGAGTGAACACCACCATGCGTCTAAAGTGAACACCGCCACACGCCTAGAGTGAACACCACCAAGCACCTAGAGTGAACACCACCACGCGCCTAGAGCACCACGTGCCTAGTGAACACCATCACGCGTCTAGAGTGAACGCCGCCACGCATCTAGAGTGAACACTGCTACGTGCCTAGAGCACCACGTGCCTAGTGAACACCTCCACGCGCCTAGAGTGAACACCGCCACGCGTCTAGAGTGAACACCGCCAAGCGTTTAGAGTGAACAGCGCCACGTGCCTAGAGAACACCACCACGCGCCTAGAGCACCACGTGCCTAGTTAACACCGCCACGCGTCTAGAGTGAACACCGCCACGCATCTAGAGTGAACACCGCCAAGCGTCTAGAGTGAACAGCGCCACGTGCCTAGTGAACACCACCACCCACCTAGAGTGAACACCACCATGCATCTCGAGTGAACACCGCCACGCGCATAGAGTGAACACCACCAAGCACCTAGAGTGAACACCACCACGCGCCTAGAGCACCACGTGCCTAGTGAACACCACCACGCGTCTAAAGTGAACACTGTCACGCATCTAGAGTGAACACTGCCACGCGCCTAGAGCACCACGTGCCTAGTGAACACCGCCACGCGTCTAGAGTGAACACCATCACGCGCCTAGAGCACCACGTGCCTAGTGAACACCGCCACGCGCCTAGAGTGAACATCGCCACGCGCCTAGAGTGATCACCGCCACACGTCCAGAGTGAACACCGCCAAGCGCCTAGAGCACCACGTGCCTAGTGAACAACACCACGTGCCTAGAGTGAACACCGCCACGCGCCTAGAGTGAACACCGCCACGCGTCTAGAGTGAACACCGCCAAGCGTTTAGAGTGAACAGCGCCACGTGCCTAGAGAACAGCACCACGCGCCTAGAGCACCACGTGCCTAGTTAACACCGCCACGCGTCTAGAGTGAACACCGCCACGCATCTAGAGTGAACACCGCCACACGCCTAGAATGAACACCGCCACGTGCCTAGAGTGAACACTGCCACGCACCTAGAGTGAACACCTCCACGCGTCTAGAGTGAACACCGCCACGCGTCTAGAGTGAACACCGCCAAGCGTCTAGAGTGAACAGCGCCACGTGCCTAGTGAACACCACCACGCGCCTAGAGTGAACACCACCATGCACCTAGAGCGCCACGCGTCTAGAGTGAACACCGCCACGCGTCTAGAGTGAACACCATCACGCGTCTAGAGTGAACACCGCCACGTGTCTAGAGTGAACACCGCCACGCGTCTAGAGTGAACACCACCACGTGCCTAGAGTGAACACCACCACGCGCCTAGAGCAACACGTGCCTAGTGAACACCACCACGCGCCTAGAGTGAACACCACCATGCGTCTAAAGTGAACACCGCCACACGCCTAGAGTGAACACCACCAAGCACCTAGAGTGAACACCACCACGCGCCTAGAGCACCACGTGCCTAGTGAACACCATCACGCGTCTAGAGTGAATGCCGCCACGCATCTAGAGTGAACACTGCTACGTGCCTAGAGCACCACGTGCCTAGTGAACACCTCCACGCGTCTAGAGTGAACACCACCACGCGCCGAGAGCACCACGTGCCTAGTGAACACCACCACGCGCCTAGAGTGAACACCGGCACACATCCAGAGTGAACTCCGCCAAGCGCCTAGAGCACCACGTGCCTAGTGAACAACAGAACGTGCCTAGAGTGAACACCGCCACGCATCTAGAGTGAACACCGCCAAGCGTCTAGAGTGAACAGCGCCACGTGCCTAGTGAACACCACCACACGTCTAGAGTGAACACCGCCATGCGTCTAGAGCACCACATGCCTAGTGAACACCGCCAAACATCTAGAGTGAACACCGTCACGCGCCTAGAGTGAACACCGCCACGCGTCTAGAGTGAACACCGCCAAGCGTCTAGAGTGAACAGCGCCACGTGCCTAGTGAACACCACCACGCGCCTAGAGTGAACACCACCATGCACCTAGAGCGCCACGCATCTAGAGTGAACACCGCCACGCGTCTAGAGTGAACACCACCAAGCGTCTAGAGTGAACACCGCCACGTGTCTAGAGTGAACAACGCCACGCGTCTAGAGTGAACACCACCACGCGCCTAGAGCACCACGTGCCTAGTGAACACCACCACGCGCCTAGAGTGAACACCACCACGCGTCTAAAGTGAACACCGCCACGCGCCTAGAGTGAACACTACCAAGCACCTAGAGTTAACACCACCAAGCACCTAGAGTGAACACCACCACGCGCCTAGAGCACCACGTGCCTAGTGAACACCATCACGCTTCTAGAGTGAACGCCGCCACGCATCTAGAGTGAACACTGCCATGCGCCTAGAGCACCACGTGCCTAGTGAACACCTCCACGCGTCTAGAGTGAACACCATCACGCGCCTAGAGCACCACGTGCCTAGTGAACACCGCCAAACGTCTAGAGTGAACACCGCCACGCGTCTGGAGTGAGCACCGCCACGCATCAAGAGTGAACACCACCACGCGCCTAGAGCACCACGTGCAAAGTGAACACCGCCACGCGCCTAGAGTGAACACCGCCACGCGCCTAGAGTGAACACCGCCACACGTCCAGAGTGAACACCGCCAAGCGCCTAGAGCACCACGTGCCTAGTGAACAACACCACGTGCCCCAAGCGCCTACAGCACCACGTGCCTAGTGAACAACACCATGTGCCTAAAGTGAACACCGCCACGCATCTAGAGTGAACACCGCCACGCGCCTAGAGTGAACACCGCCACGCGTCGAGAGTGAACAGCGCCACGTGCCTAGTGAACACCACCACGCGCATAGAGTGAACACCACCATGCGCCTAGAGCGCCACGCGTCTAGAGTGAACACGGCCACGCGTCTAGAGTGAACACCACCACGCGTCTAGAGTGAACACCACCACGTGTCTAGAGTGAACACCGCCACGCGTCTAGAGTGACCACCGCCACGCGTCTAGAGTGAACACCACCACGCGTCTAGAGTGAACACCACCAAGCGTCTAGAGTGAACACCGCCACGTGTCTAGAGTGAACACCGCCAAGCGTCTAGAGTGAACAGCGCCACGTGCCTAGTGAACACCACCAAGCGCCTAGAGTGAACACCGCCACGCGTCTAGAGTGAACACCGCCAAGCGTCTAGAGTGAACAGCGCCACGTGCCTAGTGAACACCACCACGCGCCTAGAGTGAACACCACCATGCACCTAGAGCGCCACGCATCTAGCGTGAACACCGCCACGCATCTAGAGTGAACACCACCAAGCGTCTAGAGTGAACACCGCCACGTGTCTAGAGTGAACACCGCCACGCGTCTAGAGTGAACACCACCACGCGCCTAGAGCACCACGTGCCTAGTGAACACCACCACGCGCCTAGAGTGAACACCACCACGCGTCTAAAGTGAACACCGCCACGCGCCTAGAGTGAACACTACCAAGCACCTAGAGTTAACACCACCAAGCACCTAGAGTGAACACCACCACGCGCCTAGAGCACCACGTGCCTAGTGAA
>NC_083847.1:11018359-11159959 GCF_015708825.2 Lethenteron reissneri
CTAGAGTGACACTGCCACGCGTCTAGAGTGAACACCGCCATGCGTCTAGAGTGTACACTGCCACGCGTCTAGAGTGAACCCGCCATGCGTCTAGATGTACCCGCCACGCGTCTAGAGTTGAACACCGCCAAACGCCTAGAGTGAACACCCCAACGCCTAGAGTGAACACTGCCACGTGTCTAGAGTGAACACCGCCACGCTTCCAGAGTGAACACAGCCACACGCCTAGATGAACACCGGCCACGCGTCCAGAGTGACACCGCCAAACGCCTAGAGTGAACACCGCCAAACGCCTAGAGTGACACCGCCACGCGTCTAGTGAACACCGCCACGCGACTAGAGTGAACACCGCCAAGCGTCTAGCGTGAACGCCGCCACGCGTCTAGAGTGACCGCCGCCACGCGTCTAGAGTGAACACCCGCCACGCGCCTAGAGTGAACACCGCCACGCGCCTAGAGTGAACACCGCCACGCGCCTAGAGTGAACACCGCCACGCTCTAGAGTGTACACCCGCACCGCGTCCAGAGGGAACACCGCCAAACGCCTAGAGTGAACACCGCCAAACGCCTAGAGTGAACACCGGCCACGTGTCTAGAGTGAACACCGCCACGCGTCCAGAGTGAACACCGCCCACGCGACTAGAGTGAACACCGCCAAGCGTCTAGCGTGAACACCGCCCACGCGTCTAGAGTGAACACCGCCACGCGTCTAGAGTGAACACCGCCACGCGTCTAGAGTGAACACCGCCACGCGTCTAGATTGAACACCGCCACGCGTCCAGAGTGAACACCGCCACGCGTCTAGAGTGTACACCCCGCCACGCGTCCAGAGTGAACACCGCCAAACGCCTAGAGTGCACACCGCCAAACGCCTAGAGTGAACACCGCCACGCGTCTAGAGTGAACACAGCCACACGCCTAGAATGAACACCCGCCACGCTCCTAGAGTGAACACCGCCACGCGTCCAGAGTGAACACCGCCACGCGACTAGAGTGAACACCGCCAAGCGTCTAGAGTGAACACCGCCACGCGTCCAGAGTGAACACCGCCACGCGTCTAGCGTGAACACCGCCATGCGTCTAGAGTGAACACCGCCAAGCGTCTAGAGTGAACACCGCCACGCGTCCAGAGTGTACACCCGCCACGCGTCCAGAGTGAACACCGCCAAACGCCTAGAGTGAACACCGCCAAACGCCTAGAGTGAACACCGCCACGCGCCTAGAGTGAACACCGCCACGCGCCTAGAGTGAACACCGCCACGCGCCTAGAGTGAACACCGCCACGCGTCCAGAGTGAACACCGCCACGCGACTAGAGTGAACCGCAAGCGTCTAGCGTGAAACACGCACGCGTCTAGAGTGAACACCGCCACGCGTCTAGAGTGAACACCGCCACGCGTCTAGCGTGAACACCGCCATGCGTCTAGAGTGAACACCGCCAAGCGTCTAGAGTGAACACCGCCACGCGTCTAGAGTGTACACCCGCCACGCGTCCAGAGTGAACACCGCCAAACGCCTAGAGTGAATACCGCCAAACGCCTAGAGTGAACACCGCCACGCGCCTAGAGTGAACACCGCCACGCGCCTAGAGTGAACACCGCCACGCGCCTAGAGTGAACACCGCCACGCGTCTAGAGTGTACACCCGCCACGCGTCCAGAGTGAACACCGCCAAATGCCTAAAGTGAACACCGCCAAACTCCTAGAGTGAACACCGCCACGTGTCTAGAGTGAACACCGCCACGCGTCCAGAGTGAACACCGCCACGCGACTAGAGTGAACACCGCCAAGCGTCTAGCGTGAACACCGCCACGCGTCTAGAGTGAACACCGCCACGCGTATACAGGTGAACACCGCCACGCGTCTAGAGTGAACACCGCCACGCGCTAGATTGAAAACCGCCAACGCGTCTATAGTGAACACCGCCACGCGTCTAGAGTGAACACCGCCACGCGCCTAGAGTGAACACCGCCACGCGCCTAGAGTGAACACCGCCACGCGTCCAGAGTGAACACCGCCACGCGACTAGAGTGAACACCGCCAAGCGTCTAGCGTGAACGGCCGCAACGCGTCTAGAGTGACCCGCCGCCACGCGTCTAGAGTGAACACCGCCACGCGCCTAGAGTGAACACCGCCACGCGCCTAGAGTGAACACCGCCACGCGCCTAGAGTGAACACCGCTAACGCGTCTAGAGTGTACACCCGCCACTCGTCCAGAGTGAACACCGCCAAACGCCTAGAGTGACACCGCCAAACGCCTAGAGTGAACACCGACACGTGTCTAGAGTGAACACCGCCACGCGTCCAGATGTGAACACCGCCACGCGACTAGATGGAACACCGCCAAGCGTCTAGCGTGAACACCGCCACGCGTCTAGAGTGAACACCGCCACGCGTCTAGAGTGACACACCGCCACGCGTCTAGAGTGAACACCGCCACCGCGTCTAGATTGAACACCGCCACGCGTCCAGAGTGAACACCGCCACGCGTCTAGAGTGTACACCCGCCACGCGTCCAGAGTGAACACCGCCAAACGCCTAGAGTGAACACCGCCACGCGTCTAGAGTGAACACAGCCACACGCCTAGAATGAACACCGCCACGCTCCTAGAGTGAACACCGCCACGCGTCCAGAGTGAACACCGCCACGCGACTAGAGTGAACACCGCCAAGCGTCTAGAGTGAACACCGCCCACGCGTCCAGAGTGAACACCGCCACGCGTCTAGCGTGAACACCGCCCATGCGTCTAGAGTGAACACCGCCAAGCGTCTAGAGTGAACACCGCCACGCGTCTAGAGTGTACACCCGCCACGCGTCCAGAGTGAAACACCGCCAAACGCCTAGAGTGAACACCGCCAAACGGCCTAGAGTGAACACCGCCACGCGCCTAGAGTGAACACCGCCACGCGCCTAGAGTGAACACCCGCCACGCGTCTAGAGTGTACACCCGCCACGCGTCCAGAGTGAACACCGCCAACGCCTAGAGTGAACACCGCCAAACTCCTAGAGTGAACACCGCCACGTGTCTAGAGTGAACACCGCCACGCGTCCAGAGTGAACACCGCCACGCGACTAGAGTGAACACCGCCAAGCGTCTAGCGTGAACACCGCCACGCGTCTAGAGTGAACACCGCCACGCGTATACAGTGAACACCGCCACGCGTCTAGAGTGAACACCGCCACGCGTCTAGATTGAACACCGCCACGCGTCTAGAGTGAACACCGCCACGCGTCTAGAGTGAACACCGCCACGCGCCTAGAGTGAACACCGCCACGCGCCTAGAGTGAACACCGCCACGCGTCTAGAGTGAACACCGCCACGCGTCCACAGTGAACACCGCCAAACGCCTAGAGTGAACACCGCCAAACGCCTAGAGTGAACACCGCCACGTGTCTAGAGTGAACACCGCCACGCGTCTAGAAAGAACACAGCC
This sequence comes from Lethenteron reissneri, assembly GCF_015708825.2. Lineage (NCBI taxonomy): Eukaryota > Metazoa > Chordata > Hyperoartia > Petromyzontiformes > Petromyzontidae > Lethenteron > Lethenteron reissneri. Next base: position 11,021,792 of record NC_083847.1, read on the forward strand.
ACACGCCTAGAATGAACACCGCCAAGCATCCAGAGTGAACACCGCTAAGCGTCTAGAGTGAACACTGCCACGCGTCTAGAGTGAACACCGCCATGCGTCTAGAGTGTACACTGCCACGCGTCTAGAGTGAACACCGCCATGCGTCTAGAGTGTACACCCGCCACGCGTCTAGAGTGAACACCGCCAAACGCCTAGAGTGAACACCGCCAAACGCCTAGAGTGAACACTGCCACGTGTCTAGAGTGAACACCGCCACGCGTCTAGAGTGAACACAGCCACACGCCTAGAATGAACACCGCCACGCGTCCAGAGTGAACACCGCCAAACGCCTAGAGTGAACACCGCCAAACGCCTAGAGTGAACACCGCCACGCGTCCAGAGTGAACACCGCCACGCGACTAGAGTGAACACCGCCAAGCGTCTAGCGTGAACGCCGCCACGCGTCTAGAGTGACCGCCGCCACGCGTCTAGAGTGAACACCGCCACGCGCCTAGAGTGAACACCGCCACGCGCCTAGAGTGAACACCGCCACGCGCCTAGAGTGAACACCGCCACGCGTCTAGAGTGTACACCCGCCACGCGTCCAGAGTGAACACCGCCAAACGCCTAGAGTGAACACCGCCAAACGCCTAGAGTGAACACCGCCACGTGTCTAGAGTGAACACCGCCACGCGTCCAGAGTGAACACCGCCACGCGACTAGAGTGAACACCGCCAAGCGTCTAGCGTGAACACCGCCACGCGTCTAGAGTGAACACCGCCACGCGTCTAGAGTGAACACCGCCACGCGTCTAGAGTGAACACCGCCACGCGTCTAGATTGAACACCGCCACGCGTCCAGAGTGAACACCGCCACGCGTCTAGAGTGTACACCCGCCACGCGTCCAGAGTGAACACCGCCAAACGCCTAGAGTGAACACCGCCAAACGCCTAGAGTGAACACCGCCACGCGTCTAGAGTGAACACAGCCACACGCCTAGAATGAACACCGCCACGCTCCTAGAGTGAACACCGCCACGCGTCCAGAGTGAACACCGCCACGCGACTAGAGTGAACACCGCCAAGCGTCTAGAGTGAACACCGCCACGCGTCCAGAGTGAACACCGCCACGCGTCTAGCGTGAACACCGCCATGCGTCTAGAGTGAACACCGCCAAGCGTCTAGAGTGAACACCGCCACGCGTCTAGAGTGTACACCCGCCACGCGTCCAGAGTGAACACCGCCAAACGCCTAGAGTGAACACCGCCAAACGCCTAGAGTGAACACCGCCACGCGCCTAGAGTGAACACCGCCACGCGCCTAGAGTGAACACCGCCACGCGCCTAGAGTGAACACCGCCACGCGTCCAGAGGTGAACACCGCCAAACGCCTAGAGTGAACACCGCCACGCGCCTAGAGTGAACACCGCCACGCGCCTAGAGTGAACACCGCCACGCGTCTAGAGTGTACACCCGCCACGCGTCCAGAGTGAACACCGCCAAAACGCCTAGAGTGAACACCGCCAAACTCCTAGAGTGAACACCGCCACGTGTCTAGAGTGAACACCGCCACGCGTCCAGAGTGAACACCGCCACGCGACTAGAGTGAACACCGCCAAGCGTCTAGCGTGAACACCGCCACGCGTCTAGAGTGAACACCGCCACGCGTATACAGTGAACACCGCCACGCGTCTAGAGTGAACACCGCCACGCGTCTAGATTGAACACCGCCACGCGTCTAGAGTGAACACCGCCACGCGTCTAGAGTGAACACCGCCACGCGCCTAGAGTGTACACCCGCCACGCGTCTAGAGTGAACACCGCCAAACGCCTAGAGTGAACACCGCCAAACGCCTAGAGTGAACACTGCCACGTGTCTAGAGTGAACACCGCCACGCGTCTAGAGTGAACACAGCCACACGCCTAGAATGAACACCGCCACGCGTCCAGAGTGAACACCGCCAAACGCCTAGAGTGAACACCGCCAAACGCCTAGAGTGAACACCGCCACGCGTCCAGAGTGAACACCGCCACGCGACTAGAGTGAACACCGCCAAGCGTCTAGCGTGAACGCCGCCACGCGTCTAGAGTGACCGCCGCCACGCGTCTAGAGTGAACACCGCCACGCGCCTAGAGTGAACACCGCCACGCGCCTAGAGTGAACACCGCCACGCGCCTAGAGTGAACACCGCCACGCGTCTAGAGTGTACACCCGCCACGCGTCCAGAGTGAACACCGCCAAACGCCTAGAGTGAACACCGCCAAACGCCTAGAGTGAACACCGCCACGTGTCTAGAGTGAACACCGCCACGCGTCCAGAGTGAACACCGCCACGCGACTAGAGTGAACACCGCCAAGCGTCTAGCGTGAACACCGCCACGCGTCTAGAGTGAACACCGCCACGCGTCTAGAGTGAACACCGCCACGCGTCTAGAGTGAACACCGCCACGCGTCTAGATTGAACACCGCCACGCGTCCAGAGTGAACACCGCCACGCGTCTAGAGTGTACACCCGCCACGCGTCCAGAGTGAACACCGCCAAACGCCTAGAGTGAACACCGCCAAACGCCTAGAGTGAACACCGCCACGCGTCTAGAGTGAACACAGCCACACGCCTAGAATGAACACCGCCACGCTCCTAGAGTGAACACCGCCACGCGTCCAGAGTGAACACCGCCACGCGACTAGAGTGAACACCGCCAAGCGTCTAGAGTGAACACCGCCACGCGTCCAGAGTGAACACCGCCACGCGTCTAGCGTGAACACCGCCATGCGTCTAGAGTGAACACCGCCAAGCGTCTAGAGTGAACACCGCCACGCGTCTAGAGTGTACACCCGCCACGCGTCCAGAGTGAACACCGCCAAACGCCTAGAGTGAACACCGCCAAACGCCTAGAGTGAACACCGCCACGCGCCTAGAGTGAACACCGCCACGCGCCTAGAGTGAACACCGCCACGCGCCTAGAGTGAACACCGCCACGCGTCCAGAGTGAACACCGCCAAACGCCTAGAGTGAACACCGCCACGCGCCTAGAGTGAACACCGCCACGCGCCTAGAGTGAACACCGCCACGCGTCTAGAGTGTACACCCGCCACGCGTCCAGAGTGAACACCGCCAAACGCCTAGAGTGAACACCGCCAAACTCCTAGAGTGAACACCGCCACGTGTCTAGAGTGAACACCGCCACGCGTCCAGAGTGAACACCGCCACGCGACTAGAGTGAACACCGCCAAGCGTCTAGCGTGAACACCGCCACGCGTCTAGAGTGAACACCGCCACGCGTATACAGTGAACACCGCCACGCGTCTAGAGTGAACACCGCCACGCGTCTAGATTGAACACCGCCACGCGTCTAGAGTGAACACCGCCACGCGTCTAGAGTGAACACCGCCACGCGCCTAGAGTGAACACCGCCACGCGCCTAGAGTGAACACCGCCACGCGTCTAGAGTGTACACCCGCCACGCGTCCACAGTGAACACCGCCAAACGCCTAGAGTGAACACCGCCAAACGCCTAGAGTGAACACCGCCACGTGTCTAGAGTGAACACCGCCACGCGTCTAGAAAGAACACAGCCACACGCCTAGAATGAACACCGCCAAGCATCTAGAGTGAACACCGCTAAGCGTCTAGAGTGAACACTGCCACGCGTCTAGAGTGAACACCGCCATGCGTCTAGAGTGTACACTGCCACGCGTCTAGAGTGAACACCGCCATGCATCTAGAGTGTACACCCGCCACGCGTCTAGAGTGAACACCGCCAAACGCCTAGAGTGAACACCGCCAAACGCCTAGAGTGAACACTGCCACGTGTCTAGAGTGAACACCGCCACGCGTCTAGAGTGAACACAGCCACACGCCTAGAATGAACACCGCCACGCGTCCAGAGTGAACACCGCCAAACGCCTAGAGTGAACACCGCCAAACGCCTAGAGTGAACACCGCCACGCGTCCAGAGTGAACACCGCCACGCGACTAGAGTGAACACCGCCAAGCGTCTAGCGTGAACGCCGCCACGCGTCTAGAGTGACCGCCGCCACGCGTCTAGAGTGAACACCGCCACGCGCCTAGAGTGAACACCGCCACGCGCCTAGAGTGAACACCGCCACGCGCCTAGAGTGAACACCGCCACGCGTCTAGAGTGTACACCCGCCACGCGTCCAGAGTGAACACCGCCAAACGCCTAGAGTGAACACCGCCAAACGCCTAGAGTGAACACCGCCACGTGTCTAGAGTGAACACCGCCACGCGTCCAGAGTGAACACCGCCACGCGACTAGAGTGAACACCGCCAAGCGTCTAGCGTGAACACCGCCACGCGTCTAGAGTGAACACCGCCACGCGTCTAGAGTGAACACCGCCACGCGTCTAGAGTGAACACCGCCACGCGTCTAGATTGAACACCGCCACGCGTCCAGAGTGAACACCGCCACGCGTCTAGAGTGTACACCCGCCACGCGTCCAGAGTGAACACCGCCAAACGCCTAGAGTGAACACCGCCAAACGCCTAGAGTGAACACCGCCACGCGTCTAGAGTGAACACAGCCACACGCCTAGAATGAACACCGCCACGCTCCTAGAGTGAACACCGCCACGCGTCCAGAGTGAACACCGCCACGCGACTAGAGTGAACACCGCCAAGCGTCTAGAGTGAACACCGCCACGCGTCCAGAGTGAACACCGCCACGCGTCTAGCGTGAACACCGCCATGCGTCTAGAGTGAACACCGCCAAGCGTCTAGAGTGAACACCGCCACGCGTCCAGAGTGTACACCCGCCACGCGTCCAGAGTGAACACCGCCAAACGCCTAGAGTGAACACCGCCAAACGCCTAGAGTGAACACCGCCACGCGCCTAGAGTGAACACCGCCACGCGCCTAGATTGAACACCGCCACGCGCCTAGAGTGAACACCGCCACGCGTCCAGAGTGAACACCGCCAAACGCCTAGAGTGAACACCGCCAAACTCCTAGAGTGAACACCGCCACGTGTCTAGAGTGAACACCGCCACGCGTCCAGAGTGAACACCGCCACGCGACTAGAGTGAACACCGCCAAGCGTCTAGCGTGAACACCGCCACGCGTCTAGAGTGAACACCGCCACGCGTATACAGTGAACACCGCCACGCGTCTAGAGTGAACACCGCCACGCGTCTAGATTGAACACCGCCACGCGTCTAGAGTGAACACCGCCACGCGCCTAGAGTGAACACCGCCACGCGCCTAGGGTGAACACCGCCACGCGCCTAGAGTGAACACCGCCACGCGTCCAGAGTGTACACCCGCCACGCGTCCACAGTGAACACCGCCAAACGCCTAGAGTGAACACCGCCAAACGCCTAGAGTGAACACCGCCACGTGTCTAGAGTGAACACCGCCACGCGTCTAGAAAGAACACAGCCACACGCCTAGAATGAACACCGCCAAGCATCTAGAGTAAACACCGCCAAGCGTCTAGAGTGAACACTGCCACGCGTCTAGAGTGAACACCGCCATGCGTCTAGAGTGTACACTGCCACGCGTCTAGAGTGAACACCGCCATGCGTCTAGAGTGTACACCCGCCACGCGTCTAGAGTGAACACCGCCAAACGCCTAGAGTGAACACCGCCAAACGCCTAGAGTGAACACTGCCACGTGTCTAGAGTGAACACCGCCACGCGTCTAGAGTGAACACAGCCACACGCCTAGAATGAACACCGCCACGCTCCTAGAGTGAACACCGCCACGCGTCTAGAGTGAACACCGCCAAGCGTCTAGAGTGAACACCGCCACGCGTCTAGAGTGAACACCGCCACGCGTCTAGAGTGAACACCGCCATGCGTCCAGAGTGAACACCGCCACGCGACTAGAGTGAACACCGCCAAGTGTCTAGCGTGAACACTGCCACGCGTCTAGAGTGAACACCGCCACGCGTCTAGAGTGAACACCGCCAAGCGTCTAGAGTGAACACCGCCACGCGTCCAGAGTGAACACCGCCACGCGACTAGAGTGAACACCGCCAAGCGTCTAGCGTGAACACTGCCACGCGTCTAGAGTGAACACCGCCACGCGTCTAGAGTGAACACCGCCAAGCGTCTAGAGTGAACACCGCCACGCGTCTAGAGTGTACACCCGCCACGCGTCCAGAGTGACCGCCGCCAAACGCCTAGAGTGAACACAGCCACACGCCTAGAGTGAACACCGCCACGCGTCCAGAGTGAACACTGCCACGCGTCTAGTGTGAACACCGCCATGCGTCTAGAGTGAACACCGCCAAGCGTCTAGAGTGAACACTGCCACGCGCCTAGAGTGAACACCGCCACGCGTCTAGAGTGAACACCGCCAAACGCCTAGAGTGAACACCGCCACGTGTCTAGAGTGAACACCGCCACGCGTCCAGAGTGAACAGCGCCACGCGACTAGAGTGAACACCGCCAAGCGTCTAGCGTGAACACCGCCACGCGTCTAGAGTGAACACCGCCACGCGTCTAGAGTGAACACCGCCACGCGTCTAGATTGAACACCGCCACGCGTCTAGAGTGAACACCGCCACGCGTCTAGAGTGAACACCGCCACGCGCCTAGAGTGAACACCGCCACGCGCCTAGAGTGAACACCGCCACGCGTCTAAAGTGTACACCGGCCACGCGTCCAGAGTGAACACCGCCAAACGCCTAGAGTGAACACCGCCAAACGCCTAGAGTGAACACCGCCACGTGTCTAGAGTGAACACCGCCACGCGTCTAGAATGAACACAGCCACACGCCTAGAATGAACACCGCCAAGCGTCCAGAGTGAACACCGCCACGCGTCCAGAGTGAACACCGCCACGCGTCTAGCGTGAACACCGCCATTCGTCTAGAGTGAACACTGCCACGCGTCTAGAGTGAACACCGCCACGCGTCTAGAGTGTACACCCGCCACGCGTCTAGAGTGAACACCGCCAAACGCCTAGAGTGAACACCGCCAAACGCCTAGAGTGAACACTGCCACGTGTCTAGAGTGAACACCGCCACGCGTCTAGAGTGAACACAGCCACACGCCTAGAATGAACACCGCCACGCTCCTAGAGTGAACACCGCCACGCGTCTAGAGTGAACACCGCCAAGCGTCTAGAGTGAACACCGCCACGCGTCTAGAGTGAACACCGCCACGCGTCTAGAGTGAACACCGCCACGCGTCCAGAGTGAACACCGCAACGCGACTAGAGTGAACACCGCCAAGCGTCTAGCGTGAACACTGCCACGCGTCTAGAGTGAACACCGCCACGCGTCTAGAGTGAACACCGCCACGCGTCTAGAGTGTACACCCGCCACGACTAGAGTGAACACCGCCAAGCGTCTAGCGTGAACACTGCCACGCGTCTAGAGTGAACACCGCCACGCGCCTAGAGTGAACACCGCCACGCGTCTAGAGTGTACACCCGCCACGCGTCCAGAGTGAACACCGCCAAACGCCTAGAGTGAACACCGCCAAACGCCTAGAGTGAACACCGCCACGTGTCTAGAGTGAACACCGCCACGCGTCTAGAGTGAACACAGCCACACGCCTAGAATGAACACCGCCAAGCGTCTAGAGTGAACACCGCCACGCGTCCAGAGTGAACACTGCCACGCGTCTAGTGTGAACACCGCCATGCGTCTAGAGTGAACACCGCCAAGCGTCTAGAGTGAACACTGCCACGCGTCTAGAGTGAACACCGCCACACGTCTAGAGTGAACACCGCCACGCGTCTAGAGTGTACACCCGCCACGCGTCCAGAGTGAACACCGCCAAACGCCTAGAGTGAACACCGCCACGCGTCTAGAGTGAACACCGCCACGCGTCCAGAGTGAACACCGCCACGCGACTAGAGTGAACACCACCAAGCGTCTAGCGTGAACACCGCCACGCGCCTAGAGTGAACACCGCCACGCGCCTAGAGTGAACACCGCCACGCGCCTAGAGTGAACACCGCAACGCGCCTAGAGTGAACACCGCCACGCGTCTAGAGTGTACACCCGCCACGCGTCCAGAGTGAACACCGCCAAACGCCTAGAGTGAACACCGCCAAACGCCTAGAGTGAACACCGCCACGTGTCTAGAGTGAACACCGCCACGCGTCTAGAGTGAACACAGCCACGCGACTAGAGTGAACACCGCCAAGCGTCTAGCGTGAACACCGCCACGCGTCTAGAGTGAACACCGCCACGCGTCTAGAGTGAACACCGCCACGCGTCTAGAGTGAACACCGCCACGCGTCTAGATTGAACACCGCCACGCGTCTAGAGTGAACACCGCCACGCGTCTAGAGTGAACACCGCCACGCGCCTAGAGTGAACACCGCCACGCGCCTAGAGTGAACACCGCCACGCGTCTAGAGTGTACACCCGCCACGCGTCCAGAGTGAACACCGCCAAACGCCTAGAGTGAACACCGCCAAACGCCTAGAGTGAACACCGCCACGTGTCTAGAGTGAACACCGCCACGCGTCTAGAATGAACACAGCCACACGCCTAGAATGAACACCGCCAAGCGTCTAGAGTGAACACCGCCACGCGTCCAGAGTGAACACCGCCACGCATCTAGCGTGAACACCGCCATGCGTCTAGAGTGAACACCGCCAAGCGTCTAGAGTGAACACTGCCACGCGTCTAGAGTGAACACCGCCACGCGTCTAGAGTGTACACCCGCCACGCGTCTAGAGTGAACACCGCCACGTGTCTAGAGTGAACACCGCCACGCGTCTAGAGTGAACACAGCCACACGCCTAGAATGAACACCGCCAAGCGTCTAGAGTGAACACCGCCACGCGTCCAGAGTGAACACTGCCACGCGTCTAGTGTGAACACCGCCATGCGTCTAGAGTGAACACCGCCAAGCGTCTAGAGTGAACACTGCCACGCGTCTAGAGTGAACACCGCCACACGTCTAGAGTGAACACCGCCACGGGTCTAGAGTGTACACCCGCCACGCATCCAGAGTGAACACCGCCAAACGCCTAGAGTGAACACCGCCACGCGTCTAGAGTGAACACCGCCACGCGTCCAGAGTGAACACCGCCACGCGACTAGAGTGAACACCACCAAGCGTCTAGCGTGAACACCGCCACGCGCCTAGAGTGAACACCGCCACGCGCCTAGAGTGAACACCGCCACGCGCCTAGAGTGAACACCGCCACGCGTCTAGAGTGTACACCCGCCACGCGTCCAGAGTGAACACCGCCAAACGCCTAGAGTGAACACCGCCAAACGCCTAGAGTGAACACCGCCACGTGTCTAGAGTGAACACCGCCACGCGTCTAGAGTGAACACAGCCACGCGACTAGAGTGAACACCGCCAAGCGTCTAGCGTGAACACCGCCACGCGTCTAGAGTGAACACCGCCACGCGTCTAGAGTGAACACCGCCACGCGTCTAGAGTGAACACCGCCACGCGTCTAGATTGAACACCGCCACGCGTCTAGAGTGAACACCGCCACGCGTCTAGAGTGAACACCGCCACGCGCCTAGAGTGAACACCGCCACGCGCCTAGAGTGAACACCGCCACGCGTCTAGAGTGTACACCCGCCACGCGTCCAGAGTGAACACCGCCAAACGCCTAGAGTGAACACCGCCAAACGCCTAGAGTGAACACCGCCACGTGTCTAGAGTGAACACCGCCACGCGTCTAGAATGAACACAGCCACACGCCTAGAATGAACACCGCCAAGCGTCTAGAGTGAACACCGCCACGCGTCCAGAGTGAACACCGCCACGCATCTAGCGTGAACACCGCCATGCGTCTAGAGTGAACACCGCCAAGCGTCTAGAGTGAACACTGCCACGCGTCTAGAGTGAACACCGCCACGCGTCTAGAGTGTACACCCGCCACGCGTCTAGAGTGAACACCGCCAAACGCCTAGAGTGAACACCGCCAAACGCCTAGAGTGAACACTGCCACGTGTCTAGAGTGGACACCGCCACGCGTCTAGAGTGAACACAGCCACACGCCTAGAATGAACACCGCCACGCTCCTAGAGTGAACACAGCCACGCGTCTAGAGTGAACACCGCCAAGCGTCTAGAGTGAACACCGCCACGCGTCTAGAGTGAACACCGCCACGCGTCTAGAGTGAACACCGCCACGCGTCCAGAGTGAACACCGCCACGCGACTAGAGTGAACACCGCCAAGCGTCTAGCGTGAACACTGCCACGCGTCTAGAGTGAACACCGCCACGCGTCTAGAGTGAACACCGCCAAGCGTCTAGAGTGAACACCGCCACGCGTCCAGAGTGAACACCGCCACGCGACTAGAGTGAACACCGCCAAGCGTCTAGCGTGAACACTGCCACGCGTCTAGAGTGAACACCGCCACGCGTCTAGAGTGAACACCGCCAAGCGTCTAGAGTGAACACCGCCACGCGTCTAGAGTGTACACCCGCCACGCGTCCAGAGTGAACACCGCCAAACGCCTAGAGTGAACACCGCCACGTGTCTAGAGTGAACACCGCCACGCGTCTAGAATGAACACAGCCACACGCCTAGAATGAACACCGCCAAGCGTCTATAGTGAACACCGCCACGCGTCCAGAGTGAACACCGCCACGCGTCTAGCGTGAACACCGCCATTCGTCTAGAGTGAACACTGCCACGCGTCTAGAGTGAACACCGCCACGCGTCTAGAGTGAACACCACCACGCGTCTAGAGTGAACACCACCACGCGCCTAGAGCACCACAGGCCTAGTGAACACCACCACACGCCTAGAGTGAACACCGCCACGCGTCTAGAGTGTACACCCGCCACGCGTCCAGAGTGAACACCGCCAAACGCCTAGAGTGAACACCGCCAAACGCCTAGAGTGAACACCGCCACGTGTCTAGAGTGAACACCGCCACGCGTCTAGAGTGAACACAGCCACGCGACTAGAGTGAACACCGCCAAGCGTCTAGCGTGAACACCGCCACGCGTCTAGAGTGAACACCGCCACGCGTCTAGAGTGAACACCGCCACGCGTCTAGAGTGAACACCGCCACGCGTCTAGATTGAACACCGCCACGCGTCTAGAGTGAACACCGCCACGCGTCTAGAGTGAACACCGCCACGCGCCTAGAGTGAACACCGCCACGCGCCTAGAGTGAACACCGCCACGCGTCTAGAGTGTACACCCGCCACGCGTCCAGAGTGAACACCGCCAAACGCCTAGAGTGAACACCGCCAAACGCCTAGAGTGAACACCGCCACGTGTCTAGAGTGAACACCGCCACGCGTCTAGAATGAACACAGCCACACGCCTAGAATGAACACCGCCAAGCGTCTAGAGTGAACACCGCCACGCGTCCAGAGTGAACACCGCCACGCATCTAGCGTGAACACCGCCATGCGTCTAGAGTGAACACCGCCAAGCGTCTAGAGTGAACACTGCCACGCGTCTAGAGTGAACACCGCCACGCGTCTAGAGTGTACACCCGCCACGCGTCTAGAGTGAACACCGCCAAACGCCTAGAGTGAACACCGCCAAACGCCTAGAGTGAACACTGCCACGTGTCTAGAGTGGACACCGCCACGCGTCTAGAGTGAACACAGCCACACGCCTAGAATGAACACCGCCACGCTCCTAGAGTGAACACAGCCACGCGTCTAGAGTGAACACCGCCAAGCGTCTAGAGTGAACACCGCCACGCGTCTAGAGTGAACACCGCCACGCGTCTAGAGTGAACACCGCCACGCGTCCAGAGTGAACACCGCCACGCGACTAGAGTGAACACCGCCAAGCGTCTAGCGTGAACACTGCCACGCGTCTAGAGTGAACACCGCCACGCGTCTAGAGTGAACACCGCCAAGCGTCTAGAGTGAACACCGCCACGCGTCCAGAGTGAACACCGCCACGCGACTAGAGTGAACACCGCCAAGCGTCTAGCGTGAACACTGCCACGCGTCTAGAGTGAACACCGCCACGCGTCTAGAGTGAACACCGCCAAGCGTCTAGAGTGAACACCGCCACGCGTCTAGAGTGTACACCCGCCACGCGTCCAGAGTGAACACCGCCAAACGCCTAGAGTGAACACCGCCACGTGTCTAGAGTGAACACCGCCACGCGTCTAGAATGAACACAGCCACACGCCTAGAATGAACACCGCCAAGCGTCTAGAGTGAACACCGCCACGCGTCCAGAGTGAACACCGCCACGCGTCTAGCGTGAACACCGCCATTCGTCTAGAGTGAACACTGCCACGCGTCTAGAGTGAACACCGCCACGCGTCTAGAGTGTACACCCGCCACGCGTCTAGAGTGAACACCGCCAAACGCCTAGAGTGAACACCGCCAAACGCCTAGAGTGAACACTGCCACGTGTCTAGAGTGAACACCGCCACGCGTCTAGAGTGAACACAGCCACACGCCTAGAATGAACACCGCCACGCTCCTAGAGTGAACACCGCCACGCGTCTAGAGTGAACACCGCCAAGCGTCTAGAGTGAACACCGCCACGCGTCTAGAGTGAACACCGCCACGCGTCCAGAGTGAACACCGCAACGCGACTAGAGTGAACACCGCCAAGCGTCTAGCGTGAACACTGCCACGCGTCTAGAGTGAACACCGCCACGCGTCTAGAGTGAACACCGCCACGCGTCTAGAGTGTACACCCGCCACGACTAGAGTGAACACCGCCAAGCGTCTAGCGTGAACACTGCCACGCGTCTAGAGTGAACACCGCCACGCGCCTAGAGTGAACACCGCCACGCGTCTAGAGTGTACACCCGCCACGCGTCCAAGTGAACACCGCCAAACGCCTAGAGTGAACACCGCCAAACGCCTAGAGTGAACACCGCCACGTGTCTAGAGTGAACACCGCCACGCGTCTAGAGTGAACACAGCCACACGCCTAGAATGAACACCGCCAAGCGTCTAGAGTGAACACCGCCACGCGTCCAGAGTGAACACTGCCACGCGTCTAGTGTGAACACCGCCATGCGTCTAGAGTGAACACCGCCAAGCGTCTAGAGTGAACACTGCCACGCGTCTAGAGTGAACACCGCCACACGTCTAGAGTGAACACCGCCACGCGTCTAGAGTGTACACCCGCCACGCGTCCAGAGTGAACACCGCCAAACGCCTAGAGTGAACACCGCCACGCGTCTAGAGTGAACACTGCCACGCGTCCAGAGTGAACACCGCCACGCGACTAGAGTGAACACCACCAAGCGTCTAGCGTGAACACCGCCACGCGCCTAGAGTGAACACCGCCACGCGCCTAGAGTGAACACCGCCACGCGCCTAGAGTGAACACCGCAACGCGCCTAGAGTGAACACCGCCACGCGTCTAGAGTGTACACCCGCCACGCGTCCAGAGTGAACACCGCCAAACGCCTAGAGTGAACACCGCCAAACGCCTAGAGTGAACACCGCCACGTGTCTAGAGTGAACACCGCCACGCGTCTAGAGTGAACACAGCCACGCGACTAGAGTGAACACCGCCAAGCGTCTAGCGTGAACACCGCCACGCGTCTAGAGTGAACACCGCCACGCGTCTAGAGTGAACACCGCCACGCGTCTAGAGTGAACACCGCCACGCGTCTAGATTGAACACCGCCACGCGTCTAGAGTGAACACCGCCACGCGTCTAGAGTGAACACCGCCACGCGCCTAGAGTGAACACCGCCACGCGCCTAGAGTGAACACCGCCACGCGTCTAGAGTGTACACCCGCCACGCGTCCAGAGTGAACACCGCCAAACGCCTAGAGTGAACACCGCCAAACGCCTAGAGTGAACACCGCCACGTGTCTAGAGTGAACACCGCCACGCGTCTAGAATGAACACAGCCACACGCCTAGAATGAACACCGCCAAGCGTCTAGAGTGAACACCGCCACGCGTCCAGAGTGAACACCGCCACGCATCTAGCGTGAACACCGCCATGCGTCTAGAGTGAACACCGCCAAGCGTCTAGAGTGAACACTGCCACGCGTCTAGAGTGAACACCGCCACGCGTCTAGAGTGTACACCCGCCACGCGTCTAGAGTGAACACCGCCACGTGTCTAGAGTGAACACCGCCACGCGTCTAGAGTGAACACAGCCACACGCCTAGAATGAACACCGCCAAGCGTCTAGAGTGAACACCGCCACGCGTCCAGAGTGAACACTGCCACGCGTCTAGTGTGAACACCGCCATGCGTCTAGAGTGAACACCGCCAAGCGTCTAGAGTGAACACTGCCACGCGTCTAGAGTGAACACCGCCACACGTCTAGAGTGAACACCGCCACGGGTCTAGAGTGTACACCCGCCACGCATCCAGAGTGAACACCGCCAAACGCCTAGAGTGAACACCGCCACGCGTCTAGAGTGAACACCGCCACGCGTCCAGAGTGAACACCGCCACGCGACAAGAGTGAACACCACCAAGCGTCTAGCGTGAACACCGCCACGCGCCTAGAGTGAACACCGCCACGCGCCTAGAGTGAACACCGCCACGCGCCTAGAGTGAACACCGCCACGCGTCTAGAGTGTACACCCGCCACGCGTCCAGAGTGAACACCGCCAAACGCCTAGAGTGAACACCGCCAAACGCCTAGAGTGAACACCGCCACGTGTCTAGAGTGAACACCGCCACGCGTCTAGAGTGAACACAGCCACGCGACTAGAGTGAACACCGCCAAGCGTCTAGCGTGAACACCGCCACGCGTCTAGAGTGAACACCGCCACGCGTCTAGAGTGAACACCGCCACGCGTCTAGAGTGAACACCGCCACGCGTCTAGATTGAACACCGCCACGCGTCTAGAGTGAACACCGCCACGCGTCTAGAGTGAACACCGCCACGCGCCTAGAGTGAACACCGCCACGCGCCTAGAGTGAACACCGCCACGCGTCTAGAGTGTACACCCGCCACGCGTCCAGAGTGAACACCGCCAAACGCCTAGAGTGAACACCGCCAAACGCCTAGAGTGAACACCGCCACGTGTCTAGAGTGAACACCGCCACGCGTCTAGAATGAACACAGCCACACGCCTAGAATGAACACCGCCAAGCGTCTAGAGTGAACACCGCCACGCGTCCAGAGTGAACACCGCCACGCATCTAGCGTGAACACCGCCATGCGTCTAGAGTGAACACCGCCAAGCGTCTAGAGTGAACACTGCCACGCGTCTAGAGTGAACACCGCCACGCGTCTAGAGTGTACACCCGCCACGCGTCTAGATTGAACACCGCCAAACGCCTAGAGTGAACACCGCCAAACGCCTAGAGTGAACACTGCCACGTGTCTAGAGTGGACACCGCCACGCGTCTAGAGTGAACACAGCCACACGCCTAGAATGAACACCGCCACGCTCCTAGAGTGAACACAGCCACGCGTCTAGAGTGAACACCGCCAAGCGTCTAGAGTGAACACCGCCACGCGTCTAGAGTGAACACCGCCACGCGTCTAGAGTGAACACCGCCACGCGTCCAGAGTGAACACCGCCACGCGACTAGAGTGAACACCGCCAAGCGTCTAGCGTGAACACTGCCATGCGTCTAGAGTGAACACCGCCACGCGTCTAGAGTGAACACCGCCAAGCGTCTAGAGTGAACACCGCCACGCGTCCAGAGTGAACACCGCCACGCGACTAGAGTGAACACCGCCAAGCGTCTAGCGTGAACACTGCCACGCGTCTAGAGTGAACACCGCCACGCGTCTAGAGTGAACACCGCCAAGCGTCTAGAGTGAACACCGCCACGCGTCTAGAGTGTACACCCGCCACGCGTCCAGAGTGACCGCCGCCAAACGCCTAGAGTGAACACCGCCACGCGCCTAGAGTGAACACCGCCACGCGCCTAGAGTGAACACCGCCACGCGCCTAGAGTAAACACCGCCACGCGTCTAGAGTGTACACCCGCCACGCGTCCAGAGTGAACACCGCCAAACGCCTAGAGTGAACACCGCCAAACGCCTAGAGTGAACACCGCCACGCGTCTAGAGTGAACACCGCCACGCGTCCAGAGTGAACACCGCCACGCGACTAGAGTGAACACCGCCAAGCGTCTAGCGTGAACACCGCCACGCGTCTAGAGTGAACACCGCCACGCGTCTAGAGTGAACACCGCCACGCGCCTAGAGTGAACACCGCCACGCGCCTAGAGTGAACACCGCCACGCGTCTAGAGTGTACACCCGCCACGCGTCCAGAGTGAACACCGCCAAACGCCTAGAGTGAACACCGCCAAACGCCTAGAGTGAACACCGCCACGTGTCTAGAGTGAACACCGCCACGCGTCTAGAGTGAACACAGCCACACGCCTAGAATGAACACCGCCAAGCGTCTAGAGTGAACACCGCCACGCGTCCAGAGTGAACACTGCCACGCGTCTAGTGTGAACACCGCCATGCGTCTAGAGTGAACACTGCCAAGCGTCTAGAGTGAACACTGCCACGCGTCTAGAGTGAACACCGCCACACGTCTAGAGTGAACACCGCCACGCGTCTAGAGTGTACACCCGCCACGCGTCCAGAGTGAACACCGCCAAACGCCTAGAGTGAACACCGCCACGCGTCTAGAGTGAACACCGCCACGCGTCCAGAGTGAACACCGCCACGCGACTAGAGTGAACACCGCCAAGCGTCTAGCGTGAACACCGCCACGCGTCTAGAGTGAACACCGCCACGCGTCTAGAGTGAACACCGCCACGCGCCTAGAGTGAACACCGCCACGCGCCTAGAGTGAACACCGCCACGCGTCTAGAGTGTACACCCGCCACGCGTCCAGAGTGAACACCGCCAAACGCCTAGAGTGAACACCGCCAAACGCCTAGAGTGAACACCGCCACGTGTCTAGAGTGAACACCGCCACGCGTCTAGAGTGAACACAGCCACACGCCTAGAATGAACACCGCCAAGCGTCTAGAGTGAACACCGCCACGCGTCCAGAGTGAACACTGCCACGCGTCTAGCGTGAACACCGCCATGCGTCTAGAGTGAACACCGCCAAGCGTCTAGAGTGAACACTGCCACGCATCTAGAGTGAACACCGCCACACGTCTAGAGTGAACACCGCCACGCGTCTAGAGTGTACACCCGCCACGCTTCCAGAGTGAACACCGCCAAACGCCTAGAGTGAACACCGCCAAACGCCTAGAGTGAACACCGCCACGTGTCTAGAGTGAACACCGCCACGCGTCTAGAGTGAACACAGCCACACGCCTAGAATGAACACCGCCACGCTCCTAGAGTGAACACCGCCACGCGTCTAGAGTGAACACCGCCACGCGTCTAGAGTGAACACCGCCACGCGTCCAGAGTGAACACCGCCACGCGACTAGAGTGAACACCGCCAAGCGTCTAGCGTGAACACTGCCACGCGTCTAGAGTGAACACCGCCACGCGTCTAGAGTGAACACCGCCACGCGTCTAGAGTGAACACCGCCAAGCGTCTAGAGTGAACACCGCCACGCGTCCAGAGTGAACACCGCCACGCGTCTAGCGTGAACACCGCCACGCATCTAGAGTGAACACCGCCAAGCGTCTAGAGTGAATACTGCCATGCGTCTAGAGTGAACACCGCCACGCGTCTAGAGTGAACACCGCCACGCGTCTAGAGTGAACACCGCCACACATCTAGAGTGAACACCGCCAAGCGTCTAGAGTGAACACTGCCACGCGTCTAGAGTGAACACCGCCACGCGTCTAGAGTGAACACCGCCACACATCTAGAGTGAACACCACCATGCTGTTGACAAGCCCCACCTTGTTGTTGTGGGCAGGTCGCTTTTGAAAAGAAGAGCGGTATAGCAGCTCAACGCGGGCGTGGCCTGGTAAAAAATGAAGAAAAAGACCGTGTGGATATTTAAAATAAAACAAAGTTACAAAGTTGCGAGACAGGTGAAGAGAAGTTAAAACTTAAGCAAGATACTATTTGGTTCTTTCGGTACAGTCACGTAGAAATAAAAAATAAAATAAATACTAACATACGACGTTTCGATTGCAACACAAGCAATCATCATCAGGTACAAATGAAAGAGGAAACAAACCTCGTAAACTTATAAATACAATGCATTACAACACAGATAGTCGTCTAACACAACAGTCAACACACTACCTGGTTCATAACGTTCATCCAAAAATTGCTACATTTGAGAGACAAAACACAGACACGGAGACACAGACAGACACATAAGCAGAGAGAGAGAGATGACACAGAGACACACAGAGAGAGCCACAGAGAGAGATAACACAGACACACACAGAGAGAGGCACGCACATAGTGAGATGACACAGAGACACACAGAGAGACACACACATAGACACACATAGAGAGACACACACAGAGACACACAGAGAGAGACACACACATAGGCACACAGAGAAACAATGTCTCTGTGTCGAGGCCTTAAAAAGAGAGGGAGGGGGGCAGAGAGGGGGGGTAGGGAAAGTAGCATGTCAATGCAAGGCCATAGCCATGGAGTCAACATGGGGGGGGGGGGTGTCCCCCCCAATGTATATTATAATTACGGCCTTGTGTCAATGAGAGATTTGGAGGTTTGGTGACTAAATAAGTAAATAATAGAGCGACAACACGAGGACACAGAGAGAGAAAACACATCTTCTTGGTTCTTTCGGTAAAGTCACATTGAAGGGAAGCAATGAAATAATAAAAATAAAACATAATAAAATAATTCTCACGACGTTACGGCCACAACACAAGTAGCCGTCCTCAGGTGAAGACAGGTCTGTCGAGGCGACAGCGTCTAAAAGAAAAACACCACCACGCTTGGAGCGTCTATTTAAGCTGGGTTGGAAGGGGGGGGGGGGAAATGCGCATTAACAAAATAATCTGAATATCAAGAGGAATTTAGCATATTTATGGAAAATGCAGGAATGCGATTAGTGCTATTTGTGAAATGCTAATCCTGCATAATGCGCATGCATTATAATGCCCATGCATTATGCAGGATTAGCAGCATGGGCATTATAATGCATGCCCATGCATTATACAGGATTAGCATTTCACAAATAGCACTAATCGCATTCCTGCATTTCCCATAAATATGCTAAATTCATCTTGATATGCAGATTATTTTGTTAATGCACATTTCCCCCCAACCCTTCCAACCCAGCTTAAATAGACGCTCCAAGCGTGGTGGGTGTTTTTCTTTTAGACGCTGTCGCCTCGACAGACCTGTCTTCACCTGAGGACGGCTACTTGTGTTGTGGCCGAAACGTTGTGAGAATTATTTTATTATGTTTTATTTTTATTATTTTATTGCTTCCCTTCTACGTGACTTTACCTAAAGAACCAAGAAGATGAATCCCTGCAGTCACGAAAGCTTTAAATCTAAAGAGAAAACACACTTAATCAAACAAACCGAGTAAAATTTGGAAATGTAATGCAATGTAACACAGAGAGTCTGTCAACACACAATTAACGCATCGCCTGGCTGATTGCGTTCTTCCAAAGAATGCAAAATTAAGCGAGAGAATTGAAGCAAACGCGATCAGGCGAGAACAGGAGGCAAGGCCCCGCGTTGTAAAGTTCCAACCTGGACATCGCTTCCATGCTCGCTGCTACTCACTAGGCATTCAACAACAATAACCACCACCACAACCGCCACAACAACCGCCACCACAACCACCACCACAACCACCACCACAACCGCCACAACAACCGCGATGAGAATTTCTCACCTCGGATTTCAGTGCACGGGCGGAGCGGCACCTTCCTGTTAACTCGTGACGTCACGCAAAAGCAGAAGATGACATGACGTCACTTGCAGGGTACGATGACACTCCCGTCCCACAATGAGCGGCTCTGTAACTAATATAAATTATGTTAATGAGCCTGGCCTGTATGTGGAGGGATGCGGCGCGGGCGCGGAACACGTCGCAATAAACCCGCGACGGCTTTCACGAATCCATTATGTTAATGAGCCGCCAGTAACCGGACGTTGCTTTGCCCAAATAAGGATTGGTACTGGATATCGGCAGCGGCCGAGTGGAGGTGACGTCACTCTCAGGAGCGCGGCGGTCGGGGGTAGGCGACATGACATCACTAGCGAGGAACACCGCCCCCTGGCTTTTGACGCCGAGGAGGTCACGCTGAGCAGTGACGTCAGAGAGCGGGGTCAGAGTTCAAGTTTGTTGACAAAGGGAGCGGCAGTGTCGTGGTGAGCGCTCCGCTCCGCACCGACCAGCCGAGTTCCATTCCCGCTCGTGGCCAACACCGCCAGTGACGACTTTCTGAGCCGGTCCTGAGCCTCCCCTACGTCAACTCAGCCTCAAACGAGTATCCGGTGCGGTGTGTAAACATCGCCACTAGGGAGACAAAGGCGACCGGGCGTGGTGCCGTCCCACCCTTAATAGGTGCTCGCTAACAGCACTTGCCCCTACAGTCTGTTAAGGTTATATGGGGGATATCTTTGTCTGTGTTAGGTGCTCACTAACAGCACTTGCCCAAACATTCTGTCCAGGCTATACAGGGGATCTTTGTCTTTGTGTGTTGGGAGCAAGTTTGAGTGGCGTGTAGCCGTGCGAGTTGAACGGGCGCCTGCTGCTACTGACAGTCGTTGACTACGGTTGGACAGACGCTGATAGACACAGACAGACAAGACAGGCGGACAGACAGACAAGAGGAACAGAGACAGATAGACAGAGACACACAGGCAGAGAAAGACACACAGAGGCGAACAGAGACCCAGACGGACAGAGAGATGTTGAATCGAACACACTGAACTCGCTCCATTGAAAGAGATTCCTTGATCTTTGCCCATCCCCGGAAGTCGTTCTAGTTTCTATTTCATTGTGTGTGGTGTGTACGTGTAAGCAATGTGGGATATCGATGTACACAGATATGAGCAAGATCAGCAGACAAGACGTCTTTCATTTATCGGTCTCTCCGCAAAACAAAGGAATGTTTTACACAAAATATAACTAGCACAGCCTTCTGGGAGTGCATCATTGATTCAGTGCAAGTCACCTGTGGACCCTTATTGGTGGACAGTGTCTCAACAGCAGCCGGGCTTGCTTCAACCGATGGTTACGAACATCCAGACATTAATCAGCAAGGAGCATTTCTAGTCCTCGTTCGACAAAATCTACGTCAACACGTAATGCAAAATTATAATTCGTGTTGTAGAGAATGTATCTCCTCTACGTGTAACTTTTAAATGGTATGCCTTGTAACTGATGAATGATCCGAGTGTGCTCCCTATTTCAAAGACAATAAGTTGCTCCAGAGGCAGATGCTTCCTGAAAACACAAAAATACCCTTTGACCTGTATCACAAGAACAACGGGTCTCACCTGCGTTATCTGTACAGATTACTTCCAAAACACACACTTTGTCCTAACATCACTTAATCAATGTTTGACCTTTTTCGACAAAATGTTACATGTACGCACACAATCAGACAAGTATTCATTCTAAATTGACAGTTATTTTAACATTTAATTACTGCACTGAAAAATACTGCATCAAGTTACATCATATTAACAGGAAACTTTTTTAAAATACGCACCGTCTGCTTAACAGTGCATGTGTGATGCCACCGCCGCGAAGCCACTCTGCGGGCACCCCATCTACGATCTCGCCACCACCATGCGACGGGGCCCGACGCTGCTGCTCCCTCGCCACCCCCCACATAAACACACCCTCACACATTTCTCCCCACATAGAGCTCCGAGGGGAGGTCATCTGACCCGACAGGTTTTCACCCAGAAGCCCTCTCATAGGAATAATCTTCACGGTTTCCTGCGGCCAGGGAATTGGGCAATCTCCCCCAATGCTAACTCGCACCGCGGCGCCGTGACTTGGGTTGAAATTACATGGTCACGACGGGGCTACCCAGCCACCGCGGTTAACACACACACCCCACACACGGGTCAGCAGGCAGGTAGGGGCGCGGAGCCACGAACGGCGAGAAAGCGGGGTCTCCCCTCTGATCGGTCGGGCACTCGGCAGCCAACCGGTGCACGGACAAGACAACGAAATGCGGCTTGGAACTCCCAGCGAGCCGATTGGCCAGTGAATCGGCTTCGGGTTACCTTTTGATGTAGTAACAATAAAAGAGGCCGTAGAAAGGGAAAAAGGGGGTCTTGCTTCTTAAGTCAGCCATCGGGGTGGTGTCGACTCTTCAGTCCAGCCACTCGAACGTCCGTGTGATGAGTCGAAGTGCTGTGAGGACGGTATTTAGCTTAATAGCCAAAGGGGTTTAAGTCCTAACAGAATAAGGTTCAGACCATCGGGAAATAGTTTAGTCCTGCCTTGCTGACTCCGACGGATTCGGTGAGTGACTCGCAGTCGGGCCGGGAATAAATTGTTAGTAAATGATCACAGCCTCGTGTGAATTCGACGAGTGTGTTGAAAGTGGATTGTGTGTGTGCGCTCGCTTTAACGTTGTGTGGCTGGGCGCACCGCGTCCTGGTGGAAGAAAAGCTGCGCCCGCAAGACTCCGGGAGTGCGCGTCTCGTCCTGTGGCCCCTACCCTCCACGCTGCGTGTGCATAGGCGTGAACGACGGGTTAATGCGCGGATCTGACCCTCTATTCGGTTACCATGCTTGCGCTGCGTTAACTGCTTAGCGTGCGCCCATGGTGAGCAACGGCAGACCCACAAGGGTACACGTGGGATTATTCATATGGCTTTAGTTTAGCGTGTGCCCACGGGGAGCGACGGTAGACTCGCAAGGATAGACGTGGGATTATTCATACGACTTTGGTTTAGCATGTGCCCACGGCGAGCAACGGCAGGCACGCACGGATACACGTGGGATTATTCGTACGGCTTTGGGTTAGTGTGTACCCACGGGGGGTGCTGAAAGTGCGTGGTGGTGTGTGCGCTCGCCGTCACGTGTGTGGTCGGTGCTTCCGTGGCTATGGACACCCGTGCTGCGTGCAGGCTCACACCCACCGCGAACACCTGCCCCCACGGCCCTTTAAACAAGCGCTATTACCCGCCCTCGGCGGCCACGTGTGCGAGCGACGTTACTGCCCTCCGACCTGACCCCCCCCCCCGTTCAGCACGTGTGATTGGTGCGCGGGGTTGTGCAAGCGGAGACGTCGCATTTGGGTGGCCGTGCGTATACGTGCGAGGGCTATGGTGTGCCAAGGGAGTCTCCTACTAATGTGTGAGGGGATGCACGTGGAGAGTGGAGGTGAATGACCCGAGGCCAGGGGCCAGGAGTAATGTCTCACAGAGGGGAAGCGGCAGCGGCGAGGCGTGCAGAATAGGGAGGGGGAGAGGAATTGGGGGGCAGCAGCCCCTACACATGTAAAACATACTATTGCGCCATTCAAAACGAGTAGGCCATTGCATGCTGGCGTCTTGGTCAAAATTTAGCAAATTCTAAACATTACCTACAAACTACACAACTGAGATGCCACATCAACCATCACCCCCTACTGACAGGCTCTTGTCCACATGCAGGCCGGTGCAGGGCCACCACTTTGTGTCACACAAGGGCAGCTGCTACTTGGGGATGCTCTTCGAGTGTTTGAAACGAGATATGTTACAAAACTCCGAGTTGCTAGAGACGATTAAGCACCATGTAAATGCAATTATGATAACATAGTGAATGCTTGGGAGCTTATTGGCTCTCGCTCCTGGTTAGAGGTCGACCCAACCCACAGGTCCACAAAGACTGGCCGCTCTTACCCTGCAGGTTGCACCTAGGTTGAGTGTTCAAGTTCACGTTCTTTTCATTAAAGGCCTGTGACAAAGGTTAATAATCTATTGGAGCGACATCGTCTCAGGCTTACACATCTACCAGGTCTCCATTTGACTTTGTATTTTCTCGGAAGTCCACCCACACCTCCACTTCCACAAACTGCTGGGAGTTGCCTCGCTCTGCCTCACAGTCAGAATTCTCCTCCTGCTTCACGATTCCTCCATCAAAGTGAAGGTCCGATTTTGGAGTTGAATCGTCATCTTCACATTTTACCCTCACTTCTTCGCTCTTCACTATCACTTCTTCACATTTCACCTTCACTTCTTCATATTTCACCTTGATACCTTTAAAAGTGTCCAAGCTGGGATTTTCTTCCGGTTCTTGTTTCATGAGGGATGGGCTCATTGAGGCACTTTGACTTTCACAAGCTGATTTAAGACTCCACTCCTTGTGGATCTTCTGGTGCTTGTGTGTTCTCTGGTGTACATGACGATTTGATGAACGTGCAAACGCCTTCCCACAAACACTGCACTTGAAGGGTTTCTCTCCTGTGTGAGTTCTCTGGTGTGTTACAAGAGTAGATGAACGTGCAAACGAATTCCCACACACACTGCACTTGAAGGGTTTATCTACCGTGTGTGTTCTCTGGTGTTTTTTAAGAGTAAATAAATGTGCAAACGCCTTCCCACACACACTGCACTTGAAGGGTTTCTCTCCTGTGTGTGTTCTCTGGTGTTTTTTAAGAGCAGATGGATTTGAAAATGTCTTCCCCCACACAGTGCACTTGAAGGGTTTCTCTCCCGTATGTATTCTCTGATGTACATGAAGATTTGATGAAACTGAAAAAGCCTTCCCGCACGCAGCGCACTTGAAGGGTTTCTCGCCCGTGTGTGTTCTCTGGTGTGTTACAAGATGATACGATTGTGAAAACGCCTTCCCACACACACTGCACTTGAAGGGTTTCTCTCCTGTGTGTGTTCTCTGGTGTGTTATAAGAGTAGATGACTGTGAAAATGCCTTCCCACACAGACTGCACTTGAAGGGTTTCTCTCCCGTGTGTGTTCTCTGGTGTATTACAAGAGTAGATGAATCTGAAAACGCCTTCCCGCACGGAGTGCACCTGAAGGGTTTCTCTCCTGTGTGTTCTCTTTGGTGTATTACAAGAGTATATGAATCTGAAAACGCCTTCCCACACACACTGCACTTGAAGGGTTTCTCTCCTGTGTGTGTTCTCTGGTGCCGTGTCAAATTTCCAGTACGATCCGTGGTGTATGCACACTGGTCGCATCGTTGTCTTTTTTCACCGAGCTGCGCCGTGTGCCTTTGCTCCATCAGACCAATTCTGCAGAGGAAACGACAGCTGCAGACAGAAAAAAAAAATCCACACCATCTACACGTCAGTATCGATGTACAGAGGAATGCATATATACACAGTCACACATGACTTACGCGTCTATACTTATTCATATATTCATAATAAAAAAGTATCCCACATTCATCACACGGGCTGTTATGGCACACAATGAGATGGCAATTGGTCACAAACATGCCTGAGTGAACACCGCCACGCGTCCAGAGTGAACACCGCCACGCGTCCAGAGTGAACACCGCCACGCGTCCAGAGTGAACACCGCCACGCGTCCAGAGTGAACACCGCCACGCGTCCAGAGTGAACACCGCCACGCGTCCAGAGCGAACACCGCCACGCGTCCAGAGTGAACACCGCCACGCGTCCAGAGTGAACACCGCCACGCGTCCAGAGTGAACACCGCCACGCGTCTAGAGTGAACACCGCCACGCGTCTAGAGTGAACACTGCCAAGCATCTAGGGTGAACACCGCCACGCGTTCAGAGTGAACACCGCCACGCGTCCAGAGTGAACACCGCCACGCTGTTGACAAGCCCCCACCTTGTTGTTGTTGTTGTGGGCAGGTCGCTTCTGAAAACAAGAGCGGTACAGCAGCTCAAGCGGACCGAGGTCTGGTAAAAAATGGAAAAAAACTGCGTGAATATTTAAAATAAAAGTTACAAAGTAGCGAGCCAGGTGAAAAGAAATTAAAACTTAAGCAAGATACTCTTTGGTTCTTTCGGTAAAGTCACGTAGAAAGGAAAAAATGAATTAAATAATTGCATACGACGTTTCGATTGCAACACAAGCAATCATCATCAGAAAGAGGAAACAAACCTAGTAAACTGAGAAATACAATGCATTATAATACGGAGAGTCGTCTAACATAACAGTCAACACCTTACCTGGTTGATTACGTTCTTCCAAAGATTACTAAATTAATCGAGAGAATTTAAGCAAACGCGATCAGGCTAGGGCAGGAGGCAAGGCACCGCGTTGTAAAGTTTCAACGTGGACATCGCTTCCATGCTCGCTGCCACTCAATTGACATCCCTACGAGAGAGAGCGAGGCTCTACCTCGGTAAACAACAACTACCACAACCACCGCCACAACAACCGCGACGAGAATTTCTCACCTCGGATTACAGTGCACGGAGCGGCAACTTCCTGTTAACTCGTGACGTCACGCGGCAGCAGGAGGTGACATGACGTCACTTGCGGGGTACGATAACACTCCCCTCCCACAATGAGGGGCTCTGTAACGTAAATAAATTATGTTAATGAGCCTGGCCCGTACGTGGAGGGATGGGGTGTTGGTGCCGAAGCCGTCGCAAAGAGCTCGCGACAGCTTTCACGAAAACATTATGTTAATGAGCCGCCAGTCACTGGGCGTGGCTTTGCCCAAATAAGGATTGTACTTGAACATTCTAGATTTGAAGATTTCGTGACAGCAAGGATTCATACTCTTAGTTCTTTCGGTAAAGTCACGTAGGTAAAAAATGAAATTAAAATTAATAAAAATAAAATAATGAAATCACGACGTTTCGGAGGCAACACAAGTCTCCGTCATCAGGTGGGACCGTCACAGCCAGATTTGCTGCATCAAGTGAGGCAGGGATTCCAAGATGCAAGCTCTTAAATACAAGTTAAGGGGGAGGAGAGGGGGGGGGGAGCTTATCAGAATGTGGTAGCCAATGAATGGAACGTATCGGGAGGGGGGGGCGGGCTTAAAGAAAGCACGAGTTTCTCGTAGACGTCGACGTGAACGTGTTTGTGCGCAAGTCCCTGTTGGTGCACATGATAACGTATTGGAAGGGGGGGGGGCTAAAAGAGAGCACGGGGTGCACGTGCAAAAAAGAGGACCTCACCGCCGAGAAGGTCCACCGATATCTGGCTGGCACCTCGTGGTGGCAGCCCGATGTAAGCTGCGGGCACCTCCCATTTAATGCCCTTGTTGAGCGCGCACGTGCATGCGAGAGACTCGCTAATGAGCATGTGCAGTTCCGAGGGCTGGGACAGGAGCGCGCCATCGCGAGCCTTCTTCCAGAGGAGGAAGAGGAGGAGCTCGCAAGGATGGTAAGGGGGGGTGGGGGAAAGGGAGCCTCCTGGACAGCCCCGGGGTGGGTAACCAGGATACGGACTGGCAAAGGGGATATAGCAAGCCGGGTGACCCAAGTAGGCAAGGAGGTGACGTGGCGAGGTGAACCGAAATATGGACAAGTTACGATCCATAGTGGAGACAGTCCAGGCCGAGGTAGGGGGGATAAATGGGTGGGTGTCCCAATTAGAGTTAGAGTTTAGGCATATGCGTATCGGGAGGGGAAGTGGGAGTGGGCAGGGGGCCTCCTACGGAGCCGCCACCCTCCCCCGGGCATGCTATATATGTGACCAAGGGGGCATCGTGTGCGCCAAGGTCAAACACCAAGGCCTCCCTAGAGAGGGGACCACCGAGGGGTGCAATCGATGTGGTCCCAACACAAATAAACTGTAAGGATAATGGCGAGCGAGTGACCCCTATGCAGATTCCGGCAACAACACCCAAGAACGAGGTGACTTCGGGCGACTGGCTGCAGGAGCTGGTGGCAAGAATCACGGGGGCCACGTCGCTAGTGGAAGGGCAGGTGAACGGGTGGCGTATCCAGATTCTGTTGGACACGGGGGGCGGTAGCCTCTATGTCTCGAGCGTGTTATGCCACGAGTGTATTGCAGATATCGACCTCCTGGAAAAGTTGGGGATCAACGTACAGTCCCGCCAGCGATGTGCCACCGTGGAAGGCAGCGGGGAGCGGATTCCGTTCCTGGGACAAGAGCAGGGTCGCCCCCACTTTGAGCCCGTGGCCGCTATCCTGGTGTCGGCCGTCACCGTCAGCACCCTCGCGGAGATGCTGGTGCCGGTGGCAACACCCTCACAGACCCCACACACCGACCTTCGGGTGAGGAAATGCTGACTCCTCACCCGGAGTTGGCGGCACGGTACGGGGTGGTGGGGTCGGCCATGCTGGTAAACGCGGATGGGGGCCCGACTGTTTATGCGGGTATTTAACCTCCACAGTACCCCAGCAGTGCTGCGACGGCACACTGCGTTAGCCACAGTACACCCCCTGCACGCACGCCACTCTAACAGCTCGGTGTTTGCCCTCTGAGCTGAGGACCCCTGCCGCGCCGAGGACAACCAGGACCTGGCCTGGCAAGTCGTCCCGACTCCCAGAGCCGAAGTCGTCCCCCTGCTTGATGTGCTACATGTACCCTGGGCAGATTAACCCAAGGGGGAGGCCGATCAGCTGCACGAGTTGCTGCGGGAGTACACCAACGTGTTCAGTGAGCACGATTCGGATGTGGGCCGGACAGACCTCGTTAAGCACCAAATTGACACAGGTGCCGCCCGAACCATTAAACTCCCAGAATACCGGGTGGGCGCACCTGAACGGGCCCAGATTAAAGGGGCAGTCGCGGATACGCACCACAATAACATAATCCAGCCCTCAGCGAGCCCCTGGTCTGCCCCAGTCGTGCTGGTGACGAAGAAGGATGGGTCGATCCGGTTTTGTGTGGATTATTGAAAGCTGAACGCGGTTACCCTCGGCAATGCCTTCCCCATCTCCCGCATTGATGACACCTTTTACAGCCTCGAGGGGGCACGGTATTTTTTCACCCTCGATCTAGCGTCTGGGTACTGGCAGGTGGAGATGGCGGAGGAGGATCGGCCAAAGACCGCATTTACCACCCCGATGGGACTGTTCGAGTTCCGAGTACTCCCGTTCGGACTCACTAACACGCCTGCGACATTCCAGTGGTTGATGGAGTTAGTAATGTGGGGCTTGCAATGGGAATAGTGCCTAATTTACCTGGATGACGTGATAGTGTTCAGTAAGTCCCTGTCTGAGCACTGGTCCAGGGTACGGGAGGTGTTCCAACGACTGCGCATAAGTGTCATATTGCGCAGAGCGAGGTTGGGTACATCGGACACCGTGTCAGCGAGGCAGGGGTGCGCAACGGTCCAGAAAAGGTACGCGCCATAGTGGAATGGCCTAGGCTGAGGTACCTGACGGAGATCAGGTCATTTTTGGGGCTAGCAACTTATTATCGTCGATTTGTGAAGGGATTAAGCAAAATTGCATGCCCCCTCACCCAACTCACTTCCCCTAAGAACACCTATCAGTGGACTGAGGCCTGCCAGACAGCCTTCACCACCCTCAAGGACCACCTCAACCATACCCCCACCCTGGCTTTCCCTGACTTTTCCACCAATTTTATTTTGGACACCGATGCCTGCAGCAGTGGGCTGGGCGTGGTGTTGTCACAGGTGCAGGATGGGATGGAGCAGGTCATCGCATACGCCAGCCGGACCCTGGGCGGGGCCGAACTGAATTATTGCGTGACCCGTCAGGAACTTTATGCCGTGATTTTCGCATGTAAGCAGTTCCGGCCGTATCTGTACGGCAGGAAATGTCGCGTGCGCACTGACCATTATGCTCTGCAGTTCCTCCTAACATTCAAGGAACCACGGGGGCAGATAGCCTGGTGGCTGACGCAGCTGCAGGAATATAACCTGCATATCGAGTACAGGGCTGGGCGATCGCACGCCAACGCGGACGCCTTGTCAAGGCGACCCGCGGTGTGCGCTGAGATGAGGGCAGAGGAGGCCTGCCCGTGCTTCAAGGGGGGACGCTGCCAACAGGCAACGGCCCCGCTGGAGCGCCCTGAGACTAACCCCCCTCCGCTGAGAGAAAGTGCCGTGTGTGCCACGGAGGTCCCTGCAGAAAGCAAGGGACCCAGTGGACCGCCCGGCGGGCATGGGGCCTACACCCCAGGGCCCGACGGGCTGCTCAGCCCCATCCGGTCGGATCCAAGAGGACGTCGGCTGTGCGTTCCCAGGCCAGGATGAAGAGCAGCTGAAACAGGCCCAGTGGCGGGACTCGGACCTGGAGGCGGTGGAGGCGGCCCTGCGGGAGAAAAAGGTCGCACTGCAGGGACCCTGGAGTGGTTTGTATGCCCGGTTGTGTGTAAAGAACGGGGTGGTGCGGGAACTAACCGAAGCTGGGCAACCGGGGTGCATCCGTGTTCCTGCCCAGGTGTGGCCCGAGCTGCTACAGCTGGTGCACGACCACCCGCTCGCGGGGGCCATGACAGGGAATGTCGCACTCGGGAGACCCTGCGTCGCCAGTATCTCTGGCCCAAACTGGCACAAGACGTGGGTACAGGGCTGCAGCACTTGTCAACAGTGTGGGAAGAAACCGGTGCGGTATCAGGTGCCCCTGAGGCCGTTCCGTGTCAGCCAGGCGAACCAGCTAGTTGGGATCGACCTACATGGGCCATTCCCACGATCCCACCGAGGCAATCGGTATATCCTCGTAGCAGTGGAGTATTTCACGCGCTATCTCGTGGCGGTGGCCATCCCTGACAAAATGGCCCTTGTGGTTGCCCGGGCATTCGTGGAGCATTACGTGCTTAAACATGGGATCCCCGAACGAGTCATTACTGACCAGGGTAGTGTGCTCGAGGCAGAGCTATTTCAGACACTGTGCCTGGAGTTTGGAATCCAGAAGGACCGAACTACGGCATACCACCCCCAGGCGAATGGTATGGTGTAGCGTATGAACCAGACCCTAGCCGGGAAGCTCAAATGTATGGCGCTGCCAATCAACAGGATTGGGACAAACACCTCCCCTATGCCCTGTTCGCCTACGCCACCATGGTACATACATCTACGGGACAGACCCCGTTCCTAATGATGTTTGGTCGTGAGTCTCGCCTGCCAGCAGATCTGTTGTTTGGCATTCCCCCGCCGCAACCGGAGGAAGGGAGCCAGCCCGTGGACCACCTTTAGGGGTGACCCTACGAGGGGGCCGTGGACGGGCCAACCAGCAGGGGGAGGCCGCACATCAGTGGTATGGCTGCACACCCCACGCACAGGAGCTGGACAGATGGCGAAACTGACCACCTACTGGCGTGGACCCTGGACCATGAT
The DNA here is from genome assembly GCF_015708825.2 of Lethenteron reissneri. Taxonomy (NCBI): domain Eukaryota; kingdom Metazoa; phylum Chordata; class Hyperoartia; order Petromyzontiformes; family Petromyzontidae; genus Lethenteron; species Lethenteron reissneri. The sequence continues at coordinate 11,052,653 of NC_083847.1, forward strand.
GCGGCAGATCTCCCCCTGGATGGTGCTGATCCAGGACGGGGAGAGGGGCCAAGAAATGGTGGTTAACGTCCGCCAATTAAAACAATGGAGGGCAGCCCCGGCGAGAGAGACCCCCGCCTTTCGGGTACCCCGAAATCCCGGGATCCCCGCGCCCCCCATTCCCGAGGGCTTCGCACCGTATATGGGCCCCACGGGACCCCGGCCTCCAGGAGGCCCCGGCCCGGACAGGAGGTGGCGGGGGCGGCGGCCCCTAAACCCCTCTGCCCCTGAGTTTGTTCCCCAGTGTTGTATATATAGGCCTTTTTCCATTATTTCATATTAAGAATAATTCGGCCAATATTTATTTTTCTTAAATAGTAAATAAATAAATGAGACCAACACTCTTGACTCCGCTACCCCTCACAAGCCTCACCGAGCATCTGGAGGTCATAAAAAAAAACATTAAACAATAAACTCCGGGGCAAAGAGGGGTTAACGGCGATCTGTAAAATCTCCAGATTGTCAAAGGACCGCATGTCATGACCTCCCCAAACGATTTGGACAGTTCATAAACACATCTCCCCGGACGAGGGATGACAAAACAAGCAACGTTTTTTTCATTTTTTTGGGGTTCTTTTAACACAACGGTAAAAGTCCAAAAATTAGCGACCAGAATAAGTGGACATAAACACACTCACCCAGATTAAAAACCAGACTGCAGTCTACATTAGTGGTTGTATTATACATTTTCTAATTTTACTCTTTTTCACCGCATTTTTTTTATTGTATCTTTCTATCTACGTAACTTTACCAAGAGAACCAAGGAATATTAATCCCCGCAGTCGAGAAAGCTTAAATGGAACCTTAATTACACCTCCGACCTCAGGATATCAAAATATAACTCGAGAATAAAAAAGCACGAATCCCTGGATACAGACAGGGGGCAAAAGTTAATAAAACCCTTGAATACCGGAGGTAACATCTAATGACATGACAAATTTTGGTTAAACATAAACCAAATAATAACCACGAGATATTTGACCGGGGGTACAAGAAATAGGTCAAACACACAAGACCAGATAATATGTATTCCATGGAATCAGAGCTTCCCCGGCCGCCTTTGTCTTCCAACAATTTGACAACACATGGTAGCCATAAAATACGATGGAAGGGTGCCTCCCCTCCCTTTTAGCAGAGACCACGGAGAAGGGGGGGGGGATGCAAGAGACGCGGAGAGAGGGGAGAGAATTTCAGATATAACCAGAGACACGACCCATACATCGCTACTACGACAAGAGAGTCTTGCAAAGGGGCAGGCTCCGGGGCATGGCCTCCAGATCAACCATGGGTGTTGTGTCTCGCAGAGAAGAGGGGCGAGGTGATGCTCGGTGCTTAGTTCGGCATGGACCGACAGAGTATTGCTGAAAGTTTTTATTATACATTTAACCTGATGTTTTGAGTCGCTTGCATAGTCAAGGATTGTGATAAGTTCTATTGTACTAAGCTTTCACAGTTGTTTAAGAGGTGTGCGAATACAATTTACAAGTTTTGAGAGTGAGTGCCAGCTCCCACGAGCAGCTGCAGCCCGAGAGAAAGAGTGACGAGCAACGTCAAGCAATCAACTTCGAGGAAGGGCGAAAAGCGCCAAGCATCGACCAAGCAAGCAGTACTGCAAGCGGCAGGCTCCGGGGTGAGACTCTGCAATCGACCAAGGATGGCGAGGCTTGCCGAGTAGCGATGGGTCACCGAGTATGAGTTCAGCGCTGACAGAAGAAGTTTCGCGCAAAGTTATTCTACACTGAGTGCCAGCTCCCACGGGCAGCTGCAGCCCGAGAGATAGAGTGACAAGCAACGATGAGCAATCAACCGGGAGAAAGGGCGGAAAGCACCAAGCATCGACCAAGCCAGCATTGCAAAGAACCAGCTGCACGTGCAACCGGACATCGCCAGAGAGCATGGAGCCGAAGAGAGCGCGCAGCAGCGCCACTAGCGCCACCGAGCAAGGGTGTCAGCTGCCAGCGGACGAGCGGCGAGCGCTGTCGATCACCTTCAAAGACAAGCGTCATGCCGACTCAGCTCATCCAGCAGGGGAAAGAGCCTGATCAGCCGCCCGTGAGGAAGAGGAGAGTGCCAGCGAGAGTGCCAGCGAGAGCGCCGTGGGTTCAACCCACACACACCGACCAGCACCAGCTGGGAACCAAGACAAGAGTGAGGAATGCCAGCAGCGGATGAGCTGCGGGCGCTATCTGACGACGGAATCATCGCGCACCGCCAATGGTGAGCGTCGTACCGACTCATCATCCAGCAGCGGATAAGCTGCTGCAGACACGCCCCGAGCGAGAGAGAGCAACGAAGCCGTTTGTATGACACGCCCACCCTCACACACTCACCGCTCCGCAGGGAACAAATTAAATGTTGGTACAAGGAATGCCCAACCTCGGCGTCTGCTTTACGCAAAGAATTGATCAAAGAAGACACACGCACACAACACGCATATCGGGACTAATAAGATTGTTCCAAAAAGTTATCTTTGTGTTTCAAGAAGGGTTGCCATTCCAAGGTGGTGCGTTAAATATCAACTGATCGTGAAAAGCATTGCTGCCCGTCATGTTACATGAATACGATTATTAGAAGTATTTTCGTCATTCGTTTTCGTTAATTGCGTAATCTTGGCAATGAATTAATTGATAACTACTCTTGCTTTAGGAACATGTTCCTTCATTACTGCTTGTATGAATATTGTTACATTAATTTTAAGGACGTTTTCCTATCGCCGTATATGCTCGCGTTACTCTGAGGAATAATCGATTGTTCTGTTACCCATTTTAACAACATAATCATTGAGGGTTAAATGTATGGATCAATGAGGAGAACATCTCCAGTACTGTGTTGACAATTCCAAGCATAAGAGTTCGCATATTAGAATACTGTTTTTTTTATTAGAGATTAAAATTGCTTAACACAGAAGTGTCTGAGTGGTGCCTTCCTAAGTTCATGCATAATAATCTTAATTATAAGAACTGTATCCTGCGGTGAGATTTGAATTTGGAGACCTGACATAAACACACTAAGACATAATCAGTAAATGTTAAAGAGCTTAATTTAACATACTTACATCACACTTGCATAACTTCATACAATTCATTGTATTATGCCGATTGATAATACGACCCTAGACAACGAAGCCGAGCCTAATTATCCTAACTGCATACATTAGCATACTCACTTACATTTACACCAAACGAAATCGCATAAATTATGCACATAATTACATAAATTAGCATATTCTGATACTATGTAATTTTTCTCTTTTTCATTTACATTTTTTTTAAAAATTCAAGACCTGGCATATACAACACCAGCCCACAGATGGGGCGCGAGAGGAGCCTTTGGAGTGGAGAAGGAGACCTCCGCGGGAGCTCCAGAGAACAAAGCCACCACCCACGAGACCGGCAACGAGGGCCTGGTGGGGGCGGCCCAGGCAAGGTGCTCCAGTCAACCCGGGACGGGGACGGGCACCTCGGGGGGCTAAGTGGTGCCACAGCAACGGAGCAACTCTGCCAGCCCTGCTACCCCCTCGCACCCCCCCCCCCCCCACACGAACGCACGCACACCCCTTTTAAACACACACATGCACCCGCGTAGGGTCTCGTGGGGGGTCACCTGGTGCCCTGGGTTTTTACCCGAGAGGACATCCCACAGTTTCCCAGTGCCAAGAGATTGGCCGACCGCCCCCCCCCCCCCCCCCCCCCAGGCCAAATTGCACTGCGGCGCCGTGAATTAGCTTAAAATTGTATGGGCACGACGAGCTCCCCGAGCAAACCGCAGTGAGAACACACCCAGCACAGGGGAATAGGGAAATGGGGGAGCAAAGCGAGCAACGTGTGAGAGGAGGTGGAAGGTAAATTCCTGAGCTGATTTAAGCTAAACCTGAGCAATGTGTAACGCGAGCGTAAATGGGCAGGCCGGATGTGACGATCCGAGAGGGAGGAGTCAGGGTCACGTGGAGAGGGACGAGTCAGGGTCACGTGGGAGAGAGGTTATAGGAAGGAGACCGGAAGACATCTGGAGCAGTCGAGGGAGTGAAGAAGGAGACCACGTTGGGTGGCCGCCGTGCCCTCAGCCGCGAGGCTGATAGGGCTCGCCAGACGGCACCAGCCAGCGGGGTGCGGGGAGAGCGGAGTGCGCGGGGTGCACAGGGCGTGCGAGGTTGCACGGGGCTAGCAGAGTGGCTAGCGGGACCGTGCGGGTTGCATGGGGCTAGCGGAGGGCTAGCAGAGGGTGCGAGGTTGCACAGGCAGCAAAGTATCTGCACGGCTAGCAGAGGGCTAGCAGAGGGTGCGAGGTTGCACAGACAGCAGAGTAGCTGCAGGGCTAGCGGAGGGCTAGCAGAGGGTGCCAGGTTGCACAGGCAGCAGGGTAGCTGCAGAGTGCGCGGGGAGCAAGGAGAGACGACGCTGGGCCGAGGAGGCCAGCGGGGCGAGGAGGAGAAGAACATCAATAAAGGACCAACGGAGACCAACATTTCGATTTAAAGCTTTCGTGACTGCAGGGATTCATCTTCTTGGTTTTTTCGGTAAAGTCACGTAGAAGGGAAGTAATAAAAGAATAAAAATAAAACATAATAAAATAATTCTCACGACGTTTCGGCCACAACGCAAGCAGCTGTCTTCAGGTGGAGAACAGGTCTGTCAAGTAGACGGCTGCTTGCGTTGTGGCCGAAACGTCGTAAGAATTATTTTATTATGTTTTATTTTTATTATTTTATTACTTCCCTTCTACGTGACTTTACCGAAAGAACCAAGAAGGAGACCAACATCGTGTGAAGGAGTCCTTTATTACAGATGTAAGAGGGGAGGATGGGCGCGTAGACAATGCAATGGATTAGGGCGCAAGGGAGAGCCACCCGGCCACATAGTTTTACCCGGGCTCGCTCACCATCATGAAGGTCCTTAATGATCGTGAGCAGAGGGTCAGGGACTTCGAATGCACGAAGAACAACCCAGAGGCCCAGGCCTACTGATGGTATCATAGGTAAATAAAGCAGAGATGTACAGTGAGGGAAACAAGTATTTGATCCCCTGCTGATTTTGTACGTTTGCCCACTGACAAATAAATGATCAGTCTATCATTTTAATGGTAGGTTTATTTGAACAGTGAGAGACAGAATAACAACAAAATCCAGAAAAACGCATGTCAAAAATGTTATAAATTGATTTGCATTTTAATGAGGGAAATAAGTATTTGACCCCCTCTCAATCAGAAAGATTTCTGGCTCCCAAGTGTCTTTTATACAGGTAACGAGCTGAGATTAGGAGCAAACTCTTAAAGGGAGTGCTCCTAATTTTAGCTTGTTACCTGTATAAAAGACACCTGTTCACAAAAGCAATCAGATTCCGAACTCTCCACCATGGCCAAGACCAAAGAGCTCTCCAAGGATGTCAGGGACAAGATTGTAGACCTACACAAGGCTGGAATGGGCTACAAGACCATCGCCAAGCAGCTTGGTGAGAAGGTGACACCAGTTGGTGCGATTATTCGCAAATGGAAGAAGCACAGCATTTTGGTAATTACAAGCCCATGGGCTGCACAAAAAATCTAGCAGCCTCCTACCGTTATTATTGAGCTGATCTGGCCCATGCCTTCCAATCACTCCAGACCAGGTGCCAGCATCATGACCAACTCTCTATCCCGAGGGGCACCTGTGACACGAGGTCATAGAAGGCATCCGACTCATCAGCCTTGCCTGCATCCCTCCACGGATGTTCGTCTTAGGTGGGGGCATAAGTAACCACGACCACCACTCCTCGCCTCCGGTTGATGGAAAGGCGAGCCCAAAGTATCCTGGGGCTTACAGCTTCTCACACCTCACCGCCACGCTGTTGTTTGGAAGTCTCCTGCCCCGAGTAGAGCACTGTCCACCCCTCATGGTGGCAGGAGCCAGAGTCGGTCCACCGGACCTCCTGAATGCCACAGAGATCCAGGCGGTACCGGTCCAGCTCACGACAGAGAGTGGCAGCCTCTCCTCCGCAGTGAGCGTTCAAACATTCCACGTGGCCATCCGAAGTGGCTTTTCGTTGTTTCTGGAGGAGCCCCGAGGGTAAAAATTAAATCTCCTAGCTCTGGCAAATGGGGGTTGGCCAGGAGACGTCATAGACGCCTGTCACCCCGGGGCCTCCGGCACAAGCTCATTAGTTACATATTTCATTCGTGGTTAGTGGTAATTTATTGAAGGTGGAGGGGTTACCAGCCTCTCGCACCCGTACAAAGCCCCCATTTAGCCACTGTGGTGGTTAGAGACGCCATGAAGGGAGAGGCCAATCGGAATTGGCCCTCCCCCCACGGCACTGTCCACAACAGCGTTGCCCGTCCAGCACCGTGAGGAGGTAGGGGGTTGTTTTTGCCACTCACACACTCACGCACTCGGCAGTTCAGGCAGCAGCATCGGCAGGCAGCGTCGCCTTGAAAGTCGAACTGTGGGGAGCAAGAAGGAGAACTCGCGGCTGAGAGCCGTCACGTGGATCTGCGTCACGTCTCTGGGCTCACACCGTGGCAGGGTTCACACCGTGACAGGGCTCACACCGTGGCAGGGCTCACAGCATAGCAGGGCTCACGCCGTGGCAGGGCCCATGCCGTGGCAGGGCTCATGCGTGACAGGGCTCACGCCGTGGCAGGGCTCACAGCATGGCAGGGCTCACGCCGTGGCAGGGCTCATGCGTAACAGGGCACACGCCGTGGCAGGGCTCACAGCATGGCACGGTTCACACCACGGCAGGGCTCACACCGTGGCAGGGCTCACACCGCGGCAGGGCTCACGCCAGCACCGTGGTGAGTGCAACGCGCGGTGGGAAGCGTTCTTGTCCGCACAACAGTATTAAAAAAAATGTATTGCTTACTCTTTGGTTCTTTCGGTAAAGTCACGCAGGTAGAAAATTAAATCACGACGACGATTCGATCAAAAACGAGACATCGTCCTCAGTTGAAAAAATACAGCAGGTAAACTGCTGCGGCATGAGAAAGAGCGGATCCTGGCTCTACTTTTGACGTTCAGCCATTTAATTCACCTGAGGACGATGGCTCGTGTTGCGATTGAAGCGTCCTCGTGATTTATTAATTTTCTACCTACGTGACTTTACCGAAAGGCCCAAAGAGTATGGATTCCTGCAGTCACGAAAGCTTCAAATTAAGATAAAAATTGATTGCTCTTTTTTTTTACAAAGAAACACAAAAATAACTCGGTGACATTAACGAGTGTTGATATCGATCCATCTTGGGGTGTGACTCCCTCGTGAGTGGTGGCTCCTTGCTCCGGCTGGTCAAAAGTTTAGTCTCAAACGAAGCAAAATATTTCATTAAAAATGTAATGGCTAAACATAAAAAAGTAGAGCAAGGACCCTCCAGGAATTGTCATAAGACCGAGTGAGACCCTGCTCTATAAACTGATCATCATCACCATTGTTGCTGTTGCTACATTCACTCTGACAAGCGGCCTTCCTTTGTGTCGCGATGTGGAATCGGGGTCACTGCGGCGTGGAGCGCTGACTGCTGGCAAAAAGGAGCTCGGCTGCCATGCCAACTATGTCCGCCAGACGCGAGGGGCTAGACGGGAGGAAGGGACGTGGGGAGAAGGGGATGGAGGAGCTAGACGGGAGGAAGGGACGTGGGGAGAAGGGGACGCGAGGGGCTAGACGGGAGGAAGGGACATGGGGAGAAGGGGATGGAGGGGCTAGGCGGGAGGAAGGGACGTGGGGAGAAGGGGACGGAGGGGCTAGGCGGGAGGAAGGAACGTGGGGAGAAGAGGACGCGAGGGGCTAGGCGGGAGGAAGAGACGTGGGGAGAAGGGGACGCGAGGGGCTAGGCGGGAGGAAGGGACGTGGGGAGAAGGGGACGCGAGGGGCTAGGCGGGAGGAAGGGACGTGGGGAGAAGGGGACGCGAGGGGCTCGGCGGGAGAAGCTCGGGAACCTTCGAGGGGGTTCTAGAAGGGGGGCGATACGGGGGATCTTTGTCTGTGTGTTAGGTGATCGCTAACAGCACTTGCCCCAACATTCTGTCCAGGCTATACGGGGGATCTTTGTCTGTGCGTTAGGTGATCGCTAACAGCACTTGCCCCAACATTCTGTCCAGGCTATACGGAGGATCTTTGTCTGTGTGTTAGGTGATCGCTAACAGCACTTGCCCCAACATTCTGTCCAGGCTATAACGGGGGATCTTTGTCTGTGTGTTAGGTGATCGCTAACAGCACTTGCCCCAACATTCTGTCCAGGCTATACGGGGGATCTTTGTGTGTTAAGTGATCGCTAACAGCACTTGCCCCAACATTCTGTCCAGGCTATATGGGGGATCTTTGTCTGTGTGTTAGGTGATCGCTAACAGCACTTGTCCCAACATTCTGTCCAGGCTATACGGGGGTCTGTCTTTGTGTGTGTTGGGAGCAAGTTTGAGTGGCGTATAGCCGTGGGAGTTGAACGGGCGCCTGCTGCTACTAACAGTCGTTGCCTACGGTTGGACAGACGCTGATAGACATACACACAGACAGACAAGACAGGCGGACAGACACAGACAAGAGGAACACAGAGACAGATAGACAGAGACACACAGGCAGAGAAAGACACAGAGGCGAACAGAGAGATGATGAATCGAACACTTGAAAGAGATGCCTCAATCTTTACCCATTCCCGGAAGTCGTTCTAGTTTATATAAATTTCATTGTGTGTGTTGTGTACGTGTAAGCAATGTGGGTTATCGAAAAACAAGAAATCACGATGTTTCGATCGGAACACGAGCGGTCGTCCTCAGGCGAAAACATCCAGACATTATCGCGGCAGAAGTCACGTGAGCTACGGCACGTGACAAACATAAGGTGACCCCCCCCCCCCGTGGCTCGCCCCGCTCAGCTGAGCATTGTTTTAATGCGGTGGGCTCACGCGAAGTTGCTTTCTGTAAGACGAAGGTACTTTGAAAACCCATATAAGTGTTGTGTCCTTTACTAACCACACGGAGACGTCTAGTTAAGGCAAAGCATTTATTATAACAACTCTTTTGAACTCGGCCCCTTCCACACTTCGGGCTCTGCTACCCACGGGTCCCTTAGCCCGGCGTTCAGGGAAGACTGGACGACCCATCCCAGCCAGGGTACAGGAGCTCACCTCTGGTCCGCTACAACCCCGGCTCTGGCTAGAGCTCGGAGAGGGTCCCAGGGTGTCCGAACCACCTCGGATCCACTACAACACGGCTCTAACAAGAGCCTCGGTTGAGGGTCCCCGGGTGCTGGTCCAGTCTTCAGGTCCTCGGATGTCTTCAGACTTTAGTTGGTGAACACTACCTGGCCCGTCCAGAGGGCCGGCCTTTTATCCCCAGGGGTTACCCATCCCCTCCTGACCCCCCCCCCCCACTCCCTTGGGGACGGGTGGGGGGTCAGGGGTGTTAGTCTCTGGTAACGGGGGGGGGGGCGGGGGTTTAACCTTTGGACGACCCCTACGCACCTTGCTCTCTCTTGGCTGCCCCGTCGACCCGTGAACGTGGTGGCAGGTCAGCTTACAGCGCCTTGTTATGGCGCTTATGCACAACTTCATGTGACGAACGCTGCACATTCCGTCGTTTTCATGCAGGGGGCGCTGCAAACCTACGCGCCCCCTGCATGAACGACAGAGGCACAGGGACAGACGGTCGATCGCGTTGGAATCGATCTACAGACGGCGGTCTTCTCGCACGGACAGCTGTGTCGCCTTATCTCGATCCCGCGATCCCAACCAGGTGAAAGTCCGCATCGAACCGAACCCCCGGCAAGGCCATCTACTTCACGACGAGATACATTCACGTGAAATGTCGTTTTCAAAGAAGTCTTCCAGATGTAAAATATTAGCTTTTAATGAAGAAATACAATTATCTAATTCAAAACATAATACAATTCAAAGTTGTTTCATTTCAAACTTCAAAACGGAGTATTGGAAGTTTGCGTGGATGCTTCGTTCGTGTGCAATTTTTTTCGTGACTTTCCTGGCCCAAGGCCGGAAATGGTTGTGAGGGGCACCGCAGGCGGTCAAAGCTTGCTTTAACCCATGGTTGTAAATATCCAGACGTTAATCAGCAAGGACCATTTCTTGTCCGAATTCAACAAAATCTATGTCAACACACAACATAAAATTATAATTCGTGTTGTAGAGAATGTACCTCCTATATGTGTAACTTTTGAGTGTTATGCCTTGTAACTGATGAATGATCCGAGTGTGCTCCCCATTTCAAAGACAATGAGTTGCTCCAGAGGGAGATGCTTCCTGAAAACACAAAAGTACCCTTTGACCTGTACCACAACAACGAGTCTCACCTGAGTTATCTGTACAGGTTACTTCAAAAACACACACTTTGCTCCAACATCACATATTCAATGTTTGACCCTTATAGACAAAATGTTACATGTACGTACACAATCAGACAAGTATTAATTCTAAATTATTGACAGGCATATGAACAAAATTGAATTACTGCACTTAAATATGCTGCATCAGGTTACATCGTATTAACACGAAGCCATTTAAAAAAATATGCAGTCTGCTTAACAGTGTATGTGTAGTAGAGTTACCCACTCGATGTTCACAAACTGGGAGAGCTAATCGTTGACAAGGTTTTCCCGCTCAAACTAAACACTACATATGTACAACATACTATTGCGCCATTCAAAACGAGTAGGCCATTGCATGCTGGCGTCTGGGTAAAAATTTAGCAAATTCTAAACATTACCTACAAACTACACAACTGAGATGCCACATCAACCATCGCCCCCTGACAGGCTCTTGTCCACATGCAAGCTGGTGCAGGGCCACCACCTTGTGCCACACAAGGGCAGCTGCTACTTGGGGATGCTCGAGTGTTTGAGACGAGATACGACGCAAAACTCCGAATTTCCCAGGCGATTAAGCAAGCACCATGTAAATGCAATTGATAACATAGTGAATGCTTGGGAGCTTATTGGCTCTCGCTCCTGGTTAGAGATCTACCCAACCCACAGGTCCACAAAGACTGGCCACTCTTACTCTGCAGGTTGCACCTAGGTTGAGTGTTCAAGTTCACATTCTTTTCATTAAAGGCCTGTGACAAAGGTTCATCTATTGGAGCGACGTCGTCTCAGGCTTACACATCTACCGGGTCTCCATTTGACTTTTTTTGTCTCGGAGGAAGTCCACCCACACCTCCACTTCCACAAACTGCTGTGAGTTGCCTCGCTCTGCCTTACAGTCAAAATTCTCCTCCTGCTTCACGTTGCCTCCATCGATGTGAAGGTCCGATTTTGGAGTTGAATCTTCATCTTCACATTTTACCATCACTTCCTCGCTCTTCATCATCACTTCTTCACATTTCACTTCTTCACATTTCACCTCAATACCTTTAAAAGTGTCCAAGCTGGGATTTTCTTCCGGTTGTTTCATGAGAGATGGGCTCATTGTGGCACTTTGACTTTCACAAGCTGATTTCAGACTCCACTCCTTGTGGATATTCTGATGCTTATGTGTTCTCTGGTGTCTTTGAAAATTTGGTGCAAATGCCTTCCCGCACAGAGTGTACCTGAAGGGGTTCTCTATCGTGTGTGTTCTCTGGTGTGCTACAAGAGTAGATAACTGTGAAAACAGATTCCCACACACACTGCACTTGAAGGGGTTCTCTCCCGTGTGTGATCTCTGGTGTATTACAAGAGTAGATGAACGTACAAACGCCTTCTGACACACACTGCACTTGAAGGGTTTATCTCCCGTGTGTGTTCTGTGGTGTGTTACAAGAGTAGATGAAAGTGCAAACGCCTTCTCACACACACTGCACTTGAAGGGTTTCTCTCCTGTGTGTGTTTTCTGGTGTGTTACAAGATTATATGAATCTGAAAACGCCTTCCCGCACAGAGTGCACCTGAAGGGTTTCTCTGCTGTGTGTGTTCTCTGGTGTTTTTTAAGAGCAGATGGATGTGAAAATGCCTTCCCACACAAACTGCACCTGAAGGGTTTCTCTCCCGTGTGTGTTCTCTGGTGTGCTACAAGAGTAGATGACTGTGCAAACGCCTTCCCACACACATTGCACCGGAAGGGTTTCTCTCCCGTGTGTGTTCTCTGGTGTGCTACAAGAGCAGATGACTGTGCAAACGCCTTCCCACACATACTGCACTTGAAGGGTTTCTCTCCTGTGTGAGTTCTCTGGTGCTGTGTCAAATGTTCAGGACGATTCGTGCTGTATGCACACCAGTCGCATTGATGCCTTTTTGCATCCGAGCCGCACCGAGTGCCTTTGCTCCATCAGACCAATTCTGCAGAGGAAGCGACAGCTGCAGACAGAAAAAAAGAATATCCACACCATCTACACATCAGTATCAATGCACAGAGGAATGCATATATACAGTCACACGTGACTTACACGTCTATACTTAGTCCCAAATTCATCACACGGGCTGTTATGGCATACAATGAGAGGGCAAATGGTCACAAACATGCCTGGAAGCCCTCTATTCTTCAAAATGAATGTTAACCCAAAACTCCTAGCACACAATTTCGGCTGTCTGGCTTCAAAAATAATATTTATGAAAGCTAAATTCAGCTAACATTGCAAAGGGTGTTGAAAATAATACGATTTGTGTTATGCAGAAATGCATAAATTCATGTTAAATCGAAACTTAGAGGTGTGAAGCCAGGCACAGAGTTAATAGTCTTTACTGCAAATACAAACTTCATACTCAGAGGCAGAGTCAGGATTTTCAGGTACGGGGGAGCAACCCCTCCAGCAATGAAAAATAATAGGAGTTGTTAGTAAGTGAGTTGTTAGTAAGTAAGGAGTTGTTAGTAAATAAGAACTTGTCCCTTGTTTTTTATTTGACGCGGGTGATCGGCATCGGGCTCACTGAAGGTGTTTGCCTTCAGGGAAGTCGTATACTGTATACGCAACTGCGCACAATTCTGCGAGTCGTTTCTAACTGCTTTGCCGTTACTTATTGCCAATTAAGGACTCGGACTGTTGTCCTCTCAGAGTCCCTGGCACGTAATAATGGGACACGGTGGCAGTGGGGATCGCAAAATGGCCATTTATCTATATATCTGAAAGGGAAATGTGTGGATACGTGTGCCTGTTCGAAATGTTTAGCATACTTCCCAACATGCTACACACTTGAAATTTGGCATGTGGGTAGGTTCCATACTGTACACAATGTAAAAAGTATAAAAATAAACTTTTGTATTTTGGGGGGGGGGTGGGGGAAATGACCATGAAGTGTGTGGCGTCAACCCGCATCACACCTGAGTTAAGCGCTCTGCAATGCTTACCCCTACCATATGGCTCTTTGCGCGCCATACTTCTAGAGCTGTTAACAGTGTGCCGAGAGATTTTAGGTGGCGCTTCGCTCCTGGCCAATGAAGCCATTGGCTTCTCGGAGTTTCAAAACATATCCGTGTGAAGAACGGGTACAACTGTTATCTTAAATATAAAGCAAAAATTACATTTGTTTTTTTTAGTGAAGCAGCAAGAGAAACGGTGCCTTAACGCGGCGAGAGAGTTTGTGTACGTCTGAGAAGCTGATCGCTATACCGTCGAGAGCCTAGTGCTCTCAGAAGGGTCACCCAAGGCGGGAAGACTTCAGTGGAGACGTCAGACAAAACCCGTTTCGAAAGGTCCCCACATGACCTTTTCAAATAAATGGTGATCCAAGAAAGCAACGGGAAACTACTTGGATAATTTCTCCTTTGAAAACTTCAATGATGACAAGCAAAATCAACAAGTATCGGCGTCCTTTAAATAGGACAGGGGTGCTAAGAATCTCCGAGCTTGTGTCAAAGAACCCTTTCAAAGTAGCAACTTGGAACGTTAGAAGTTTACTTCAAGCAGGAAAACTAGCCAATGTCATACAAGAAATGGATCGACTTAAAATCAACATAATCGGTCTAAGCGAAACTAAATGGCCTGGAACAAAAAAGTTTATATCGAGCGAACACCACATCTTCTGCTCCGGAGGAGAAGAAAACACCAAACAAACATACGGTGTCGCCTATATAGTACACAAGAAATTAGCGAATAAAGTCAACAACTTTACCCTAGTATCAGAACGAATAGCATTACTACAATTAGCAGGCAACAAAGTCAACGTGAACATTCTACAGGTTTATGCTCCAACAGCAGATAAACAAGATCATGAAATCGAATCGTTCTATGAGCAACTAACCAACACGCTGAAGCCGCTGAAGAAGCAAGACATCACTATAATCCTCGGCGATTTCAACGCCAAGGTTGGCCACGGTCGAATGCAGAACATTGTCGGAGAACACGGACTAGGAACAAGGAATGAACGAGGCGACAGACTGGTTCAATTCTGCCAAGAAGAACGTTTCAGTATTGCTAACACGTGGTTCCAATTACCACCTCGACGACTGTACACGTGGACCTCGCCGCAAGACTCCGACAACAACATCATCAGGAACCAAATCGATTATATCCTAATTAACATCAGGTTTAAGTCCAGTGTGATTACAGCAAAAACCTACCCTGGAGCCGATATATCGTCAGATCATAACCCAGTAACAGCTACAATAAGACTCAAATTGCGATCAATACAATGTACAAAGACGAGACGAGCAGACCTGGAGAAACTGAAGAACAGCGCCGATAAAAGACAAGTACAGCAACATCTCAACGATAGCATCCGCTCAATAACAGAAACAGCAGATGTTCAGGAGTACTGGCGCTCGTTCAAACAATGCATCACAGAAACAACAGAAGTCATGCTGGGACATCAGCCACCGAAAAAGAAACAACGATGGATGACACATTGTATTCTCGATCTAATGAGCCAACGAAGAATGTACAAAAACAACAACTTGGAGAAGTACAAACAAATGCAACAGAAGATCAGAGAAGCAATCCGACAGGCAAAAGAAAAGTGGATGGAAGAACAATGCGCCGAGATTGAAGAACTAATTAAAAAACATGACAATTTTACTCTGCACAAGAAGCTCAAAGAAGCTGGTAACATCTACAGACCAGCCCCAACAGCTACCTTGTATGCGGACAACAACCAACCAATCCTAAATAAACAGGAAAAAATGGACACCTGGACAAACTATATACACAAGCTCTATGGCGCCACGAGAACACCTGCAGAAAAAGACCAACAGATGTCGAAAGACGCTCTACACATTTTAACATCAGAAGTAGAACATGCAATCAAAACAGCTAAGTCAGGCAAAGCGTGCGGGCCCGACACAATCCATGTAGAATTGCTCAAACTATTAGACAGTAACAACATACGACAACTGACTAATTGGTACAATCAAATATACATTGGCAATAAAATTCCATCCGACTGGCTACAATCCATCTTTGTGGCCATACCAAAGAAAGCAACAAGCCGGAAATGCGAGGACTACAGACTGATAAGCTTGATGAGCCACGTGCTGAAAGTCTTCCTGAAGGTGATCCAACAGCGCATACGCTCCACATGTGAAAATGCATTGAAGAACACACAGTTTGGCTTCTGCAAAGGACTAGGCACAAGAGAAGCAATCTTCTGTCTACAGATACTACTACAGCGATGCTACGAACATCAGAAAGAAGTGTACATCTGCTTCATAGATTACGAGAAAGCCTTTGACTCAGTCGACTACGACCGACTAGCAGCTCTATTAAAACAACTGGGACTAGATAAAAACGACATCAACTTCATCATTGCTCTTTATTGGAAGCAAACAGCCCAACTCCGATATGACAACGAATTGACAGACCCAACACCAATACAAAAAGGTGTACGACAAGGCTGCCCACTTTCACCCAGTCTTTTCAACATCTACTCGGAGCAGATTTTTGATCGAACACTAGCAGATAAAAACATTGGTATTAAAGTCAATGGACAATACATCAACAACATCAGGTATGCCGACGACACTGCACTGCTGGCCGATTCGGAACAAGACCTACAACAAATCTTGGACGAGGTTGCCACAGAGTCAAATATGGGGCTTACGAATTAATAAAAAGAAAACAAAGGTTATGAAGGTCAGCCGAACTACAAGCGAAATAACAATCAAGCTTGGCAGCGAAAAATTGGAACAAGTACACCGATTTAAATACCTTGGTGTAATCATTGACGATCAGTTGAACCATGAAGTCGAAATCAAGAGCAGAATTGAACAAGCAAGGCAAGCATTTATTAAATGGAAAACACTCCTTGCAGACCGCAACTTGAGTACATCACTGAAACTGCGCACACTGAAATGCTACATCTGGTCAATTTTGCTGTACGGAGTAGAGACGTGGACACTGACAACAACAGCAACAAAAAGGCTCGAAGCTTTCGAGATGTGGCTGTATCGAAGAATGCTGAAAATCACATGGACAGCCAAAACCACCAATACACAAGTTCTGCAAGATATGGGCACTGACAGGCAACTGCTGAAGACCATCATTAGCAGGAAGTGTTACTACCTAGGCCACATTGCCCGAAACGACCACAAATACCAGCTATTAAAGCAAATCCTGGAAGGAAAAATCGAAGGGAAAAAACGACCAGGACGGCCAAAAACGACATGGCTCAGTAACATCAAAACATGGCTACAATTAACAACAGCACAAACTCTACACGCCGTGCTAGACCGGGACCAATATCATCGTGAAGTCGCATACGCCGTTAGGCAGCACTAAAGAAGAAGAAGCAAAAACTCTCCAACGCCGAGCTCTGGCGTCATGAAATTTTCACAGCTTATGCTGTCTGGAATTTCGAAGTGAACTCGACTATTTTCAGCTCGCCATGTCATTCCCTTCCCGAGGGTCCAAAATCGACCTTACGTAGAAGGTTAAGGTTAAAATTCCTTGAGTGAAAACATCCGATTTTAAGCGATTTGTTTCGGCGTTTTACTTTCTTGCAAGCATACATTTTTTTTCAGGGTTTTTCAGTGAAATATAAGGGAATATGAAATTAATCCAAGACAATAATCCAAGCCTCAGGCAAAGCCGGGTAGTGAAGTTAGTTACTAATAAACCCCAATGATCTGTATTCTTAGGTTTTTTCGGTAAAGTCACGTAGGTAAAAAATTAAAATGGTAAACTACCATTCTTGGATATTCTGTTTGAGAGGAGACCTGACGGATCCTTGGGACATTCTGTCTACAGGAAAGCCACCCACACAGATTCCTACTTGAAACCAGATTCCCACCACCACCCATCTCAAAAGAATTCTCTCATCAAAACGCTATACCACAGAGCCCATGGCATTTCTGACCAACACCACCTGGCCGGTGAATTAAGACATGTACATCGGGCCCTCAGGATGAACGGATACTCTGACCGCACCATCCGCCAAGCTGTTTCTCCCACCATACAGAAGCAGCCACATAAAACTCCGACCAAAACTATCACGTTACCATACATAGCAGGCGTGACCAAAAAGATCTCCAAAATTCTAAACAAACATAAGATCCAAGTCCGATTCAGTACAGTGCATAAAATCCGTGATCTGATTCCATCTGTGAAGGATGTCGTTCCTGACTTACAGTATCCTGGAGTCTACAAATTGAGTTGCAGTTGTGGTGATTGCTACATTGGAGAAACAAAATGTCATGTCTCTGATCGTGTCCGCGAGCACAAGTCAGATCTGAAACACGGCAGAAATGATTCTTCGGCCGTTGCCAATCATTGCTACAACTCTGTGGGCTCTCATGAAATTGTCTTTTCCGAGACCAAGGTGCTCTGCAAACCTCCTGGCTACCATCAAAGGTTTGTACACGAAGCCATACAAATATACAAACACAGACATAATTTTAACAGTGATGATGGTTACAAACTGAGTAATCATTGGAAAGATGTGATTAACCATGCAAAAAAGATTTAACTACACTTATTTGGACCATCTTATTTGACAGAAAACTATTACAGGTTACTGATAGACAGCCAGTTTTGTTTTACCATGTTTAGCTTTCTACCAGGTTTAGCTTTCTTTTTTCACACATTTGTTATGTAGGCTAGGCGTAGTCACAAACCGAACCTCTCCATAATAAAGGCTCAGTCTTTTGTTATGCAGTCTATTCCTAGTCTCAAGCCGCACCTTTAATCATTGAAAGATGTGATTAACCATGCAAAAAAAGATTTAACTACACTTATTTGGACCATCTTATTTGACAGAAAACTATTGCAGGTTACTGATTGGACAGCCAGTTTTGTTTTACCAGGTTTAGCTTTCTACCAGGTTTAGCTTTATTTTTTAACACTTTTGTTATGTAGGCTAGGCATAGTCACAAACCGAACCTCTCCATAATAAAGGCTCAGTCTTTTGTTATGCAGTCTATTCATAGTCTCAAGCCGCACCTTACCATAATAATAAAAAGTGGGCCATTCCTGCCCCCCCCCCTCAACCATTATATATACGGAGTGGTATCTCCTGTAATCTCTCATTTACTTGATACATCTGTCGGGCTGTGACGGTTCCACCTGAAGACGGAAGCTTGTGTTGCCTCCGAAACGTCGTGATTTTTATTTTATTTTACTTTTATTAATTTAAATTTTTTACCTTCGTGACTTTACCGAAAAAACCTAAGAATATGAATCCTTGCAGTCACGAAAGCTTCAAATCCCAATGATCTGATCGAAATTATGGATTTCCATCAGATCGTTAGGAGGGCACGTGCCACCCCCACCCCCACGGGCTCCGCCACTGTCACACACTGTATGGTTTACAGGTGGTGGTGTGTCCAGACCCACGCCTGGCCACCTTCACCTGCGCAGTATTAATGCTTGCTCACTCCAAATGATTCATTAAGGATCAATCAACACAGCCGAGGCTGCGTGTCTCTCTTTCCCCGTGGTCACGTGGCTTTCCCTCCGGACCCCACGGTTTCCCCTTCATATGTGGAGAGTGAACGCCGCCACGCGTCTAGAGTGAACGCCGCCACGCATCTAGAGTGAACGCCTCCACGCTTCTAGAGTGAACGCTGCCACGCGTCTAGAGTGAACGCCGCCACGCGTCTAGAGTGAACGCCGCCACGCGTCCAGAGTGAACGCCGCCACGCGCCCAGAGTGAACGCCGCCACGCGCCCAGAGTAAACGCCGCCACGCGCCCAGAGTGAACGCCGCCACGCGCCCAGAGTGAACGCCGCCACGCATCTAGAGTGAACGCCGCCACGCGCCCAGAGTGAACGCCTCCACGCGCCCAGAGTGAACGCCGCCACGCGTCCAGAGTGAACGCCGCCACGCGCCCAGAGTGAACGCCTCCACGCGCCCAGAGTGAACGCCGCCACGCATCTAGAGTGAACGCCGCCACGCGTCTAGAGTGAACGCCGCCACGCATCTAGAGTGAACGCCGCCACGCTTCTAGAGTGAACGCCGCCACGCTTCTAGAGTGAACGCGGCCACGCTTCTAGAGTGAACACCGCCACGCTTCTAGAGTGAACGCCGCCACGCTTCTAGAGTGAACGCCGCCACACTTCTAGAGTGAACGCCGCCACGCATCTAGAGTGAACGCCGCCACGCTTCTAGAGTGAACGCCGTCACGCTTCTAGAGTGAACGCCGCCACGCATCTAGAGTGAACGCCGCCACGCATCTAGAGTGAACGCGGCCACGCTTCTAGAGTGAACACCGCCACGTGTCTAGAGTGAACACCGCCACGCTTCTAGAGTGAACGCCGCCACGCTTCGAGAGTGAACACCACTACGCTGTTGACAAGCCTCACCTTGTTGTTGTGGGCAGGTCGCTTGTGAAAACAAGAGCGGTTTAGCAGCTCAACGCGGGCGTGGCCTGGTAAAATGAAAAAAAAATACTGTGTTAATATTGAAAATTTAAACAAAGTTACAAAGTGGCGAGCCGGGTCAAGACAAATTAAACTTAAGCGAGAGAATTGAAGCAAACGCGATCAGGCGAGGGCAGGAGGCAAGGCCCCGCGTTGTAAAGTTTCAACGTGGACATTGCTTCCATGCTCGCTGCTACTCAATTGACATCCCTACGAGAGAGAGAGCGAGGCTCTACCTCGGTACACAACAACAAAAACCACCACCACCACAACCACCACAACCGCGATGAGAATTTCTCACCTCGGATTTCAGTGCACGGGCCGAGCAACAACTTCCTGGTCCCTCGTGACGTCACGCGGCAGCAGGTGACATGACGTCACTTGCGGGGCAAGATGACACTCCCCTCCCACAATGAGCGGCTCTCAACTCGCGACGGCTTTCACGAATACATTATGTTAATGAGCCACCAGTTACCGGGCGTGGCTTTGCCCAAATAAAGATTGGCACTGGGACAGATAACGGCAGCGGCCGATCGTGGGTGACGTCACGCTCAAGAGCGCGTAGATCGGGGGTAGGTGACATGACGTCACTAGCGAGGCACACCTCCCCCTGGCGTTTAACGCCAATGAGGTCACGCGGATGGGTGACGTCAGAGAGCGGGGTTAGAGTTCAAGTTTGTTGACAGAAAGGGAGCAGCAGTGTCGACTCGGCCTCAAAAGAGTACCCGGTGCGGTGTGTCAACATCGCCAGCACTAGGGAGACAAAGGCGGCCGGGCGTGGTGCTGGCCACCCACCCCCTCGTGTGCCGTGACGACCTCCATCGGTGCTGCTCATAGCGAGCAGATGTTGTGGCTTGGCTCTCAAGCACACCGCTGGCGACATTTCACGATGACATTTTCACGTCCATAAAAAGAATATCGCCATATGCCGTTTTTTGGCAAAATTGATCCAATTTTTTTAGCTTTTGTTTTCAACGAAAAGTGCATTCCTTGGTTGTGTTTAGCCTGAGTAGCGTATATTTTACGTGAAAAAGTGGGGAATTTCATACGAGAAATTTTCGAATATAAAAAAGTTAATCGGCATACTGTGCCGATTTTAGGCCAAATAAGCCCAACTTTCAGACGAAAGTTAATTCCTCTATTGTATTTAACCTTAGTATGCTATGTATTAGATTAAAAGTGGAAAATTTTATGATGAAATGTTCACATCCCAATATAGAATATCGGCATACTAACTTAGGCCGTTTTTGGCCAATAATGGCCAAATTTTTACAGCTTCATTTTTCAACAAAAGTGCAATCCTCGGGTGTGCTTAGCCTTAGTATCCGATATATTACGTAAAAAAAGTGGGAAATTTCACCATGAAATTTAAAAGTAAAATAAAATCGACCAAAATTGGCCAAACTTTCACAGCCTTATTTGTTGACAAAACTTCATTGCTCCATTGTATTTAGACTTAGTATGCTAACGTATTAGATTAAAAGTGGAAAATTTCACGATTAAATGTTCACGTTCCAAACAGAAAATCGACATACTAACCTCTGCCGTTTTTGCCTAAAATTGAACGAATTTTTACAGCTGTATTTTTAAATATAAAGTGCTTTCCTCGGTTGTCTTGAGCCTGAGTAGCCTATATATTACATTAAAAGTGGGAAATTTCACCATGAAATTTGAAGTAAAAATATCAAATCGGCATACTTTACCAATACCGTTCTTGGCCAAAATTTGCTACATTTTCATAGATAGATTTTCTAAGAAAAGGTGAATTCCTCCATTTTGTTAAGCATTAGTATGCTCTGTATTACTTTAAAAGTGAGAAATTTCACGACTAAATTTTCACGTCCCAAAAGGAAAATTGGGTACTTATGCCAGTTTTAACCAAAATAAGCCAAATTTTGATAGATTCATATTTCAACAAAAAGTCAATTCATCAATTGTATTTACCCTTAGTATGCCATGTGTAGTGGTGATACGCGCTGGCAGTAGGGATCGTGTGGCAGCGCGTGGTGATTGGCTGTGTATTGGTGACGCGCGCTGACAGTGAGGGATCGTGTGGCAGCGTGTGGTGATTGGTCAACTAGAGTGGGTGCTCACATCTAGGTCCGCATAGGCTCCGTCCCCTCAGGAGCGGAGGACTATAAAAGGCGATGCGCGCGGGCGCTCGGGGAGTTGGTAACCAGTGAAGACGGACGACGGAGGAGGAAGAGATAGGGCCCTGAGACCCCTAGTCCCACTGTCTTTGTAAGGGCCGGGACCCTGTGTGGCTCAGAGGCGGGACCTTGGGACCCGCGGCCGGATGTCCATGTGAGGGCCGGGCTGCGGGACCCAGTGGTCGTGATCCATACCCAAGCTGGGGTGGGTCTGTAGGTTCCCCTGGAAGCTACGGGGTTGGAGAGCCCGTGTGTGTGTAGCCGGGTGGAACATGTAGCGTGAGCTGTAGTGACCACACGTGTTATTGTGGCAAGGAAAAGTGTTAATAAAGTGTGCTACCCATCAAGTTGTCTCCCGCTGTAATTTACGATATTACAACTGGCGTCAGAAGTGAAACAGTCTTCCAGCCATGGATACCAGGAAGACTCATCGGACTCACGAGCGTGACCGGGAGAAGAGGAGGAGATGCCGGCGCCACAGGACCCCTAAAGGGCGCCCAACGAGCAGCTGGGGTCCGATGTTGGACTCCGCGACGCGCACTCCCGCCTGGCAGAGCTGCTACTCGCCGCGGCGTCCATCCTAGCGGAGATCACCACGTCTGGAGGAGGGAGAACGTCGACGGATATCGAGAGGGGTCGCGTTGCAGATTCCCGCCAAAATGTGCTTCACACGAATGACTTTGAAAATCCCGCCATTTCTACCGAGCGGCCGTCTATTGGCGGGAATCGCGAGCAACACGTGGGGGAGGTCCTCCAATCTCTGCCGCTCACATCATCAGCGTGCGCTACGGGCCGCCATCAGACACCCGTCACAGGGGCCGCCATTTCTCCTATCGACGGTGCGGCGCGGGAAAAACACGAGGCGGAGGACGACATTATTTTCCAGCAGCGTCTTCCCACGTTGACGGCTTTCAAGGCGGAAGGGGGTGACTGGGGCGCATTGCAGCGAAGATTTCTCGCCCATCAAGAGATGTCGGCCTGGTCCGACGCTACGGCGCTGCGGGCACTGCCTGCGATGCTGGATGACAACGCGCTCGCGGCCTTCAGGTCCGCCCCGAGATCGGCCCGCTCCACGCTCAAGGCCGCGCTGGGCCTCATGGCCAAAGTGTACGGACCACCTTCGGCCTGCTGCCACCAATTTTACGAGCGACGGAAGGCGGACACGGAGACCGCGCTCGCCTACCGCACGGCGTTGTTGGCTCTCGCGGACGCCGCGTTCCCTCGTATGGAAGAGGAGGGGCAGGACGCTATGGTTTTGGAACAACTGCTGAAGTTGGCTCAGGACCTGGGGGTCCCCATCAACACAGCCGTCGAGGTGGACATATGTTCGTTGTGGGTGGCGACGAGCATCCAGGCGCACGAGGTCCTGAAGCGGAAACAAGTGGTCGTCTGCGCTTCTGCCGCGGATCTCAGCTCCGGCCCCGGTGGACGCCGAGCCCCAAGTCATTCGCCCACGGGAGGAGGCGTTCGCTGCAGCACGACCAGGGGATTGGAGGTCGGGGGGTCGTTCGCCTCTGCGATCGACCCGCAAGCTGGAGCAACCGAGACCTCTGATGTCCCTCGTCACGTGCTACAACTGCGGCCTTCGGGGCCACGTGGCGTCCGGGTGCCGCGCTCCACGTCAACGCGCCACGGGACCTCGGCTGGACGACGACCAAGGCCCCAAGTCGTCCCAACTACCCCCGGCAAGTCGCGGCACTTCACATGCTCGGCCTACATACACGACACACATGGGCCACCGCTTTGCGGCAGAGGATGTGCGATTGGGGGCCGGGGATTCGGTTCGGAAAGGGGGGTTCGTACAGGGCCAAGGGGAAATTAAGTGGTCCGAGTTGGGCCACAGAATAGTGGCTGCGTCGGCCGGCTCGTCTGTCATTACGGGATTCATAGACAGTATCGAGGTCGGTGTTGGTGGACACGGGAGCGTCGGCGACTATAATTTCCGATCTCATTTATAACATTCTCCCCGTCCAATGTCGACCTCTGCTCCCGGTGGACGTGCCATGTTACGCGGCAAATGGAGGCTCATTGGGCATTATAGGTCAGATTCGGGGAGCATTTGCATAGGGGATATTAAATTGGCGGGACCTTCCGTAGCGGTTTCTTGTCTGTTGGGTACCGAGTTTTTGGCCAAGATGCCCATTAAAATTCTGGTTGATCAACGTTGTATTGAGCTGCCATCGGGTCGCCGTATTTCCTTTTTATCTAACCCTACTGAAATACGGACGGCGTGTGCGACGATCCAAGCGCAAGCGACCCATACGGAGCACGTGCCCCCGAGTTCGCAGATGTTGGTACCCCTCCGGTTGCGGAAGCCATTGGGTGGGGAGACTGCGGGACAAGGCGTGCTTTTGGGTCCGTCGAATAGAGCTGTCGGGGGTCTGGATTTGGCGGTGGCTCAAACGATGGTTCGGGCTGACGGGGACCCGTTCGTTATGGTTTTAAACGCTGGTTCGCGGCCGGCTGTTATTCCGCAGGGCACCGTGCTTGCTCACGTGGCACGGGTCCCTGCGGAAGAGCGGCTTATTGCGCATGTTGATCCCGTCCCGGCGCAGGAAATTCTATCGGGTGAGGACCTTGAATGGGTGGACTCGCTGTGTGCGGGCTCCAGTGATTTGTCATGGGTGCAATTGGGTGCGCTGCGCGCTCTGCTGATCGAATTCTCCGATGTGTTCAGCAAGCACAAATATGATATTGGGTGCACGGACCTGTTACGCCACCACATTGAAACAGGTGATGCGGCACCAGTCCGGCAGAATCCCTTCCGGCTGAGTCCTGCCGAGAAGGACCACGTCCAATCGGCCGTCAATGACATGCTGACTGCCGACATCATTTCACCCTCATCCAGTCCGTGGGGAGCACCTATCGTTCTGGTTAAGAAGCAAGACGGGTCCTTGCATTTTTGTGTGGATTTCCGTCGCCTTAATAAGATCTCCGTGGCTGACACGTATCCGCTCCCCAGAATGGATGAGTCTCTGGACGCATTATCCGGGGCGCGGTATTTTTCTACACTTGACTTACTGTCGGGATTCTGGCAACTACCACTCGACGATGAGTCTAAACCTAAGACCGCATTCCGGACCCCAGGGGGCCTGTTCCAGTTTAATTGCTTGTTCATGGGACTCCATTCCGCTCCCGCGACGTTTCAGCGCCTTATGGAATTGGTTTTGTCGGGTCTGCAATGGGATACTTGCTTGATTTACCTTGACGATGTCATTGTTTTCAGTAGAACCTTCGAGGAACACCTCCAGCGATTGAGGGGGGTGTTCTTGCGGATGCGATTGGCTAAGTTGAAGTTTAAACCGGCTAAATGCCACCTGCTTCGGAAATCTATAAGGTACTTAGGCCACGTTGTCGACTCTTCGGGGATCTCCACCGATCCCGCGAAGACGAACTGTGTTAGTTCATGGCCATTGCCCACGTCGGTTTCTGAGGTCCGCAGTTTCATTGGATTTGCTTCTTACTACCGCCGATTCGTTGAGCATTTCGCCACCATTTCCAAACCCTTGCATGCTCTGACAGCCAAGGGGGTCAGGTTTCGATGGGGGCCAGAGGAGGAGGCCGTGTTCTGCTCCCTTCGGGACGCCTTGGTGGGTGCCCCGCCCTTATGTTACCCTGATTTTACGACACCCTTCTTGCTGGATACTGATGCTAGTAACACGGGTATTGGGGGGGTGCTCTCACAGGTCGTTGGGGGAGTCGAACGGGTGGTCACCTATGGTAGCAGGGTTTTATCGCCAGCGGAACAGCGCTACTGCGTGACTCGTCGCGAGTTGCTGGCTATTGTTTTTTTGTACAGCAATTTAGACCTTATCTCTATGGCCGTCATTTCACGGTCCGTATGGACCACGCGGCGCTGCAGTACGCATTGAGGGTCGCCCAACCCTCGGGCCAATTATCACGGTGGTTGGAGGTCCTTCAGGACTATCAATTTACAACCACTTACCGTAAGGGGTTGCGCCACACCAACGCAGATGCCCTGTCGCGGTTGTCGCCTCGTCCAGAATGTGCGTGCTTGATGGGGTCGGCGCGCTGTAAACTGCATGGTGCTGTACCCGAGAGTGAGTTGGTCGCGGCCGCGAATGCACCGTTGGTTGACATTCCCGCTACTCCTGCGGGCAGGGACTCGCTACTCTCACTGTCTCTCGTTGAGTGGGGCCGGCTCCAGATGGCTGACAGCTCCCTGCTCGCGTTGCGTCGCAGGGCGGGGGGTCCCGAGGAAGGTCAGAAGCGAGCTGGCTCCTGGCTGCTTAAGCAGGGCCTGCTGATGAGATGGGACAATATGTCCCGGCGGCACGCACTCGTCGTGCCTACCGCTATGTGGGGCAAAGTTCTGGCCGCACACGAACGCCTTTTGCATTTTGGAGTAAACAAAACACTCGCTCTGATCCAGCGTGACTATTATTGGCCGGGGATGGGGAGCGATGTGGTCAATATACTGAAGGGGTGTGTGGATTGCGCGAAACGGAAACCGCCGCCCGTTGCGCCAAATCCACCGTTGCAGTCCATTCAGGTCTCGCGCACTAACGAGCTCATTGCGCTGGATATTTTGGGGCCTTTTCCTATCACGCCTAGGGGTAACAAGTACCTGTTGGTTGGTGTGGAATACTTTACTCGGTGGCCTATGGCGTGGCCACTCGCCAACCAGTCGGCGGCGGCCGTGGCGGACGCCTTTGTCCAGGGCTACGTCTTGGACAAGGGGGCTCCCGAACGCTTGCTGACCGACCAGGGGAAGAATTTTTCGAGCAAATTGCTGCATGAGGTGTGCGACCTTTTGGGTACAAAAAAGGTGCGTACTTCCCCGTACCACCCACAGACTGACGGGATGGTAGGCGACTCCACAGAACTTTAACTTCCATGTTGTGCCAGCAGGTGGGCGAAGCACAGGTTGACTGGGACTTGCAGGTCCCGGGGGTTCTCGCCGCGTACAGGATGGCCCCCCATGCAGCTACGGGATTTTCCCCATTTTATCTGATGTACGGTCGGGAGGCCGATCCGCCCATGGAGACTCAGCTGGGGCTTTCCGTGCCACGGCCTAATTCTAAGTTGGCCGACCATATTCAATTTAACATTGCAAAACTGGCCGAGGCACAGGAGGCCGCACGGCTAAATTCAAGGTCTCGCCAAATCGCCAACGAGCGCTTGCGTTCACGGAAGGTGTCCTGTGCACAATTGGGAACCGGGCGATAGGGCCTGGCTGCACTGCCCTCATGCACCATTGGCTACGTCGCCTAAACTATTGAGGCCATGGCGGGGACCCGTGGAGGTCGTGCGGGTTGCACGCCCCCAGTGTGTACAGATAAAATGGGGAAAGCGCCGTTGGTACATTCACCCCTTCCGGCTGAAACCGTTCTCGCCACCATATGGCCTTCCTTTATGTCGTGAGGACCGAGCATGTGATGTGACCGACGACCCGGGGAGGGAAATGTCTCCGCCTGATCCTCACATGTTTTCGCCTGATCCGCTCCCAGGTGTCTCGGAACTGACGGCTGCCGACCACCGGCGACCGGATCCCCGTGACACGGACGGTCCTTCCAGGCCCGAACCGTGCCTTCCTGGGCTGCCGGAGCCACCGGACGGTCGACGGCGTCCCGTCCTGTACGATGGACCGGCCAGGCGGACTCGCGCTAGATCGCGCCACTTTTCCTGACCCAATAAATGAGGTGGAGGTGCGGTGCGAGTCGGCCGGCTCGTCTCGTCACGGCGTTACCCGTCCGTTTGACCGCTCTATCGTTCCATTCAAGGAGCAAGCGGGAGGGGGATCGGGAGTCGAGGACACACTGGACACGTCGGTCTTTTCAAAATAACTTTTATTCTGTTACTCGTCGGTTTGTACATAGTTCGTTGTTGTTACTGGTTAACGTTCAGTGTTGTGTTGTGTTGTTGTGTTGCATTATGGTTACGGGGCACACTTGGGGAGTGGGGTTTTTTTTGCCAGCCGGGCCGGCTGCGAGCTATGTGGGAGGGGGTGATGTAGTGGTGATACGCGCTGGCAGTAGGGATCGTGTGGCAGCGCGTGGTGATTGGCTGTGTATTGGTGACGCACGCTGACAGTGAGGGATCGTGTGGGAGCGCGTGGTGATTGGTTATGTGGTGGTGACACGCGCTGGGAAAAAGGGATCGTGTGGCAGCACGTGGTGATTGGTCAACTAGAGTGGGTGCTCACATCTAGGTCCGCATAGGCTCCGTCCCCTCGGGAGCGGAGGACTATGAAAGGCGATGCGCGCGGGCGCTCGGGGAGTTGGTAACCAGTGAAGACGGAAGATGGAGGAGGAAGAGATAGGGCCCTGAGACCCCTAGTTTCGCTGTCCTTGTAAGGGCCGGGACCCTGTGTGGCTCAGAGGCGGGACCTTGGGACCCGCGGCCGGATGTCCGTGTGAGGGCCGGGCTGCGGGACCCAGTGGTCGTGATCCATACCCAAGCTGGGGTGGGTCTGTAGGTTCCCCTGGAAGCTACGGGGTTGGAGAGCCCGTGTGTGTGTAGCCGGGTGGAACATGTAGCGTGAGCTGTAGTGACCACACGTGTTATTGTGGCAAGGAAAAGTGTTAATAAAGTGTGCTACCCATCAAGTTGTCTCCCGCTGTAATTTACGATATTACAACTGGCGTCAGAAGTGAAACAGTCTTCCAGCCATGGATACCAGGAAGACTCATCGGACTCACGAGCGTGACCGGGAGAAGAGGAGGAGATGCCGGCGCCACAGGACCCCTCATGGGCGCCCAACGAGCAGCTGGGGTCCGATGTTGGACTCCGCGACGCGCACTCCCGCCTGGCAGAGCTGCTACTCGCCGCGGCGTCCATCCTAGCGGAGATCACCACGTCTGGAGGAGGGAGAACGTCGACGGATATCGAGAGGGGTCGCGTTGCAGATTCCCACCAAAATGTGCTTCACACGAATGACTTTGAAAATCCCGCCATTTCTACCGAGCGGCCGTCTATTGGCGGGAATCGCGAGCAACACGTGGGGGAGGTCCTCCAATCTCTGCCGCTCACATCATCAGCGTGCGCTACGGGCCGCCATCAGACACCCGTCACAGGGGCCGCCATTTCTCCTATCGACGGTGCGGCGCGGGAAAAACACGAGGCGGAGGACGACATTATTTTCCAGCAGCGTCTTCCCACGTTGACGGCTTTCAAGGCGGAAGGGGGTGACTGGGGCGCATTGCAGCGAAGATTTCTCGCCCATCAAGAGATGTCGACCTGGTCCGACGCTACGGCGCTGCGGGCACTGCCTGCGATGCTGGATGACAACGCGCTCGCGGCCTTCAGGTCCACCCCGAGATCGGCCCGCTCCACACTCAAGGCCGCGCTGGGCCTCATGGCCAAAGTGTACGGACCACCTTCGGCCTGCCGCCACCAATTTTACGAGCGACGGAAGGCGGACACGGAGACCGCGCTCGCCTACCGCACGGCGTTGTTGGCTCTCGCGGACGCCGCATTCCCTCGTATGGAAGAGGAGGGGCAGGACGCTATGGTTTTGGAACAACTGCTGAAGTTGGCTCAGGACCTGGGGGTCCCCATCAACACAGCCGACGAGGTGGACATATGTTCGTTGCGGGTGGCGACGAGCATCCAGGCGCACGAGGTCCTGAAGCGGAAACAAGTGGTCGTCTGCGCTTCTGCCGCGGTCTCAGCTCCGGCCCCGGTGGACGCCGAGCCCCAAGTCATTCGCCCACGGGAGGAGGCGTTCGCTGCAGCACGACTAGGGGATTGGAGGTCGGGGGGTCGTTCGCCTCTGCGATCGACCCGCAAGCTGGAGCAACCGAGACCTCCGACGTCCCTCGTCACGTGCTACAACTGCGACCTTCGGGGCCACGTGGCGTCCGGGTGCCGCGCTCCACGTCAACGCGCCACGGGACCTCGGCTGGACGACGACCAAGGCCCCAAGTCGTCCCAACTACCCCCGGCAAGTCGCGGCACTTCACATGCTCGGCCTACATACACGACACACATGGGCCACCGCTTTGCGGCAGAGGATGTGCGATTGGGGGCCGGGGATTCGGTTCGGAAAGGGGGGTTCGTACAGGGCCAAGGGGAAATTAAGTGGTCCGAGTTGGGCCACAGAATAGTGGCTGCGTCGGCCGGCTCGTCTGTCATTACGGGATTCATAGACAGTATCGAGGTCGGTGTTGGTGGACACGGGAGCGTCGGCGACTATAATTTCCGATCTCATTTATAACATTCTCCCCGTCCAATGTCGACCTCTGCTCCCGGTGGACGTGCCATGTTACGCGGCAAATGGAGGCTCATTGGGCATTATAGGTCAGATTCGGGGAGCATTTGCATAGGGGATATTAAATTGGCGGGACCTTCCGTAGCGGTTCCTTGTCTGTTGGGTACCGACTTTTTGGCCAAGATGCCCATTAAAATTCTGGTTGATCAACGTTGTATTGAGCTGCCATCGGGTCGCCGTATTTCCTTTTTATCTAACCCTACTGAAATACGGACGGCGTGTGCGACGATCCAAGCGCTAGCGACCCATACGGAGCACGTGCCCCCGGGTTCGCAGATGTTGGTACCCCTCCGGTTGCGGAAGCCATTGGGTGGGGAGACTGCGGGACAAGGCGTGCTTTTGGGTCCGTCGAATAGAGCTGTCGGGGGTCTGGATTTGGCGGTGGCTCAAACGATGGTTCGGGCTGACGGGGACCCGTTCGTTATGGTTTTAAATGCTGGTTCGCGGCCGGCTGTTATTCCGCAGGGCACCGTGCTTGCTCACGTGGCACGGGTCCCTGCGGAAGAGCGGCTTATTGCGCATGTTGATCCCGTCCCGGCGCAGGAAATTCTATCGGGTGAGGACCTTGAATGGGTGGACTCGCTGTGTGCGGGCTCCAGTGATTTGTCATGGGTGCAATTGGGTGCGCTGCGCGCTCTGCTGATCGAATTCTCCGATGTGTTCAGCAAGCACAAATATGATATTGGGTGCACGGACCTGTTACGCCACCACATTGAAACAGGTGATGCGGCACCAGTCCGGCAGAATCCCTTCCGGCTGAGTCCTGCCGAGAAGGACCACGTCCAATCGGCCGTCAATGACATGCTGACTGCCGACATCATTTCACCCTCATCCAGTCCGTGGGGAGCACCTATCGTTCTGGTTAAGAAGCAAGACGGGTCCTTGCATTTTTGTGTGGATTTCCGTCGCCTTAATAAGATCTCCGTGGCTGACACGTATCCGCTCCCCAGAATGGATGAGTCTCTGGACGCATTATCCGGGGCGCGGTATTTTTCTACACTTGACTTACTGTCGGGATTCTGGCAACTACCACTCGACGATGAGTCTAAACCTAAGACCGCATTCCGGACCCCAGGGTGCCTGTTCCAGTTTAATTTGCTGGATACTGATGCTAGTAACACGGGTATTGGGGGGGTGCTCTCACAGGTCGTTGGGGGAGTCGAACGGGTGGTCACCTATGGTAGCAGGGTTTTATCGCCAGCGGAACAGCGCTACTGCGTGACTCGTCGCGAGTTGCTGGCTATTGTTTTTTTGTACAGCAATTTAGACCTTATCTCTATGGCCGTCATTTCACGGTCCGTACGGACCACGCGGCGCTGCAGTACGCATTGAGGGTCGCCCAACCCTCGGGCCAATTATCACGGTGGTTGGAGGTCCTTCAGGACTATCAATTTACAACCACTTACCGTAAGGGGTTGCGCCACACCAACGCAGATGCCCTGTCGCGGTTGTCGCCTCGTCCAGAATGTGCGTGCTTGATGGGGTCGGCGCGCTGTAAACTGCATGGTGCTGTACCCGAGGGTGAGTTGGTCGCGGCCGCGAATGCACCGTTGGTTGACATTCCCGCTACTCCTGCGGGCAGGGACTCGCTACTCTCATTGTCTCTCGTTGAGTGGGGCCGGCTCCAGATGGCTGACAGCTCCCTGCTCGCATTGCGTCGCAGGGCGGGGGGTCCAGAGGAAGGTCAGAAGCGAGCTGGCTCCTGGCTGCTTAAGCAGGGCCTGCTGATGAGATGGGACAATATGTCCCGGCGGCACGCACTCGTCGTGCCTACCGCTATGTGGGGCAACGTTCTGGCCGCACACGAACGCCTTTTGCATTTTGGAGCAAACAAAACACTCGCTCTAATCCAGCGTGACTATTATTGGCCGGGGATGGGGAGCGATGTGGTCAATATACTGAAGGGGTGTGTGGATTGCGCGAAACGGAAACCGCCGCCCGTTGCGCCAAATCCACCGTTGCAGTCCATTCAGGTCTCGTGCACTAACGAGCTCATTGCGCTGGATATTTTGGGGCCTTTTCCTATCACGCCTAGGGGTAAAAAGTACCTGTTGGTTGGTGTGGAATACTTTACTCTGTGGCCTATGGCGTGGCCACTCGCCAACCAGTCGGCGGCGGCCGTGGCGGACGCCTTTGTCCAGGGCTACGTCTTGGACAAGGGGGCTCCCGAACGCTTGCTGACCGACCAGGGGAAGAATTTTTTGAGCAAATTGCTGCATGAGGTGTGCGACCTTTTGGGTACAAAAAAGGTGCGTACTTCCCCGTACCACCCACAGACTGACGGGATGGTAGAGCGACTCCACAGAACTTTAACTTCCATGTTGTGCCAGCAGGTGGGCGAAGCACAGGTTGACTGGGACTTGCAGGTCCCGGGGGTTCTCGCCGCGTACAGGATGGCCCCCCATGCAGCTACGGGATTTTCCCCATTTTATCTGATGTACGGTCGGGAGGCCGATCCGCCCATGGAGACTCAGCTGGGGCTTTCCGTGCCATGGCCTAATTCTAAGTTGGCCGACCATATTAAATTTAACATTGCAAAACTTGCCGAGGCACAGGAGGCCGCACGGCTAAATTCAAGGTCTCGCCAAATCGACAACGAGCGCTTGCGTTCACGGAAGGTGTCCGTGCACAATTGGGAACCGGGCGATAGGGCCTGGCTGCACTGCCCTCATGCACCATTGGCTACGTCGCCTAAACTATTGAGGCCATGGCGGGGACCCGTGGAGGTCGTGCGGGTTGCACGCCCCCAGTGTGTTCAGATAAAATGGGGAAAGCGCCGTTGGTACATTCACCCCTTCCGGCTGAAACTGTTCTCGCCACCATATGGCCTTCCTTTATGTCGTGAGGACCGAGCATGTGATGTGACCGACGACCCGGGGAGGGAAATGTCTCCGCCTGATCCTCACATGTTTTCGCCTGATCCGCTCCCAGGTGTCTCGGAACTGACGGCTGCCGACCACCGGCGACCGGATCCCCGTGACACGGACGGTCCTTCCAGGCCCGAACCGTGCCTTCCTGGGCTGCCGGAGCCACCGGACGGTCGACGGCGTCTCGTCCTGTACGATGGACCGGCCAGGCGGACTCGCGCTAGATTGCGCCACTTTTCCTGACCCAATAAATGAGGTGGAGGTGCGGTGCGAGTCGGCCGGCTCGTCTCGTCACGGCGTTACCCGTCCGTTTGACCGCTCTATCGTTCCATTCAAGGAGCAAGCGGGAGGGGGATCGGGAGTCGAGGACACACTGGACACGTCGGTCTTTTCAAAATAACTTTTATTCTGTTACTCGTCGGTTTGTACATAGTTCGTTGTTGTTACTGGTTAACGTTCAGTGTTGTGTTGTGTTGTTGTGTTGCATTATGGTTACGGGGCACACTTGGGGAGTGGGGTTTTTTTTGCCAGCCGAGCCGGCTGCGAGCTATGTGGGAGGGGGTGATGTAGTGGTGATACGCGCTGGCAGTAGGGATCGTGTGGCAGCGCGTGGTGATTGGCTGTGTATTGGTGACGCACGCTGACAGTGAGGGATCATGTGGGAGCGCGTGGTGATTGGTTATGTGGTGGTGACACGCGCTGGGAAAAAGGGATCGTGTGGCAGCGCGTGGTGATTGGGCAACTAGAGTGGGTGATCACATCGAGGTCCGCATAGGCTCCGTCCCCTCGGGAGCGGAGGACTATAAAAGGCGATGCGCGCGGGCGCTCGGGGAGTTGGTAACCAGTGAAGACGGAAGACGGAGGAGGAAGAGATAGGGCCCTGAGACCCCTAGTCCCACTGTCCTTGTAAGGGCCGGGACCCTGTGTGGCTCAGAGGCGGGACCTTGGGACCCGCGGCCGGACGTCCGTGTGAGGGCCGGGCTGCGGGACCCAGTGGTCGTGATCCATACCCAAGCTGGGGTGGGTCTGTAGGTTCCCCTGGAAGCTACGGGGCTGGAGAGCCCGTGTGTGTGTAGCCGGGTGGAACGTGTAGCGTGAGCTGTAGTGACCACACGTGTTATTGTGGCAAGGAAAAGTGTTAATAAAGTGTGCTACCCGTCAAGTGGTCTCCCGCCGTAATTTACGATATTACACATGTATTAGATTAAAAGTGGAGCATTTTATAATGGCCAAATTTTTACAGCTTCATTTTTCAACAAAAGTGCAATCCTAGGGTGTGCTTAGCCTTAGTATCCTATATATTACGTAGAAAAGTAGGAAATGTCACCATGAAATTTTTAAGTAAAAAGGCTCTGACATGGCTGTCTTTGATAATTGTTTTTTACCCTTTTATCTGGCAACAAAACTGACACCTTTGTACAAGGAGTCATGTTTGCATAGACCACAATACCTGCAGTCATAATGCAAACAAAAAACATAACTCTGATATAGTATGCACTGTCCTTAAAGTTGATTGGTACACACCCGAGACAGCTTTCCTTAGAGCCTAGTCTCACATGGTGTTGGTGCGCCTTTTGGTGTCATATGGTCCAACACCATGTGAGACTAGGCTCTAAGGAAATCTGTCTCGGGTGTGGACCAATCAACTTTAAGGACAGTGCATACATTATCAGAGTTATGTTTTTTGTTTGCATAATGACTGCAGGTATTGTGGTCTATGCAAACATGACTCCTTGTAAAAAAGGTGTCAGTTTTGTTTCCAGATAAAAGGGTAAATAACCAATTATCATATTTTTTACTGCCAAATGAGGTTCCAATGGTGTAATTGGCTGTCTTTGCCTTAAAAAACAGACGGGCAAAGTATGCATGACCCAAAATCTTTTTTCCAAGTAACATACATCAGCAACAATGAGGCCATTTGCTGAATTTTTGACTTCCCCATCCATGACCGTCCCCCCACAGTCATTCATTTGGCACTTCACCTCCAAAATGGTCAACGCATCTACGTCACCAAAGGAAATGCCCAACAACAGGCCCTGTCCAAGTGACCCATTTGCTGCCAACCTGCTTTACCATTAAGTTCCCTCCTACTATACATGGACTGCTAAAAAAAATGGAAGCGAAGTGCTGCTGACGGTGAATCGGATGCCTTCGGACGAGTCTACACAGTTCATCCCAACAATCAGCAGTGCTACTTTCTCCCAATGCTTCTCCATGTTGCCAAACGGCACAAATCTTTCCAAGACCTATAAACAGTGGAACGAGTTGTCTGTCAAACATACAGGGAAGCTTGCAATGTTCGTGAAATTCTTGCGCATGATCACCATATTCATAAAGCTATGACAGAAGCTTATGTTGGTCAGTCCCCTTTCCAACTGACATTGCTCTTCTGCACAAATCTTCAAGTTTGCAGCCCATCTAACTCCATGGGACTCTGGCAAAAATACAAAGAGGGCATAAGTGAGGACATCCTCCACGGAGCTCAATAACAAAATACAAACCTGGACAACTTTTCTGATGTCATCTTCAAACAAGCCCTCATCCTCCTTCACGACAAACTACACTCCATTGCTGGAAAATACTTCACGTCTATGGGACTACCAACATCCTACAGGGACAACCTACATGCCCTTGCTCAAGAGATCCTATGTGAAATATGCTATTATGCTTTACAGATTCTTACATGTATTTAGGAAAATTAACCAAAGCTGATGGATGCACAAATAGAAGCCTACACGGAAATCTTGGAAAACATTGAGACTACAAATCGAGTCATTTTATCCTTGATGCACCTGCCAGTACTGGGAAGACCTTTGTTTTGAAACTGCTCCTCGCAAAGGCTCGCCAGAGAGAGAAAATTGCTCTAGCTGTGGCATCATCGGGGATTGCTGTGTAAGTAGATGTGTGTGTGTGTTTTAAGTCCATATGTGTGTGTGTTTAGGTCCATGTGTGTGTGTAAGTCGGTGTGTCTGTGTCTTTTTTGCCCGGGCAACGCCAGATGTCTGTGTGTGTACGTCGATGTGTGTGTAAGTCCAGGTGTGCATGTTAGTCCATGTGTGTGTGTCAGT
Source organism: Lethenteron reissneri (assembly GCF_015708825.2). Taxonomy (NCBI): domain Eukaryota; kingdom Metazoa; phylum Chordata; class Hyperoartia; order Petromyzontiformes; family Petromyzontidae; genus Lethenteron; species Lethenteron reissneri. Next base: position 11,088,684 of record NC_083847.1, read on the forward strand.
CCCTGTGTGTGTGTTAGTCCATGTGTGTGCATGGCTTCATGTGTGTAAGTCACTGTGTGTGTGTCTATGTGTGTCAATTGATGTGTGTATGTACGTCGATGTGTATGTGTGTTAGTCCATATGTGTGTGTTAGTCCATATTTGTGTAAGTCAATGTGTTTGTGTGAGTCGATATGTGTGTATAACTCCATGTGTGTGTATCTAAAGTCCATGTCTGTGCGAGTCCGTATGTGTGGAGGCCAATGTGTGTGAGTCTCTGTGTGGAGTAATATGGGGATGTGACCTCATGCTCGCTGTTCAGTGCGATGACGTCATGCACGCTGGGCGAGGCGATGACGCCACGTCTCCTCTAGGTACTTAAGGGGGACCCCGTGACGAAAGTGGGGTCCTTGTGGGAGCCCGGGATAGAGAGCGGTTGAAGAACCAGCCAGGGGTAGAGCTCAGGGAGTCTGGAGAGAAGCTGGCCGTAGTGATAGAAGGTGCTGCTCTCCCCGTTCGGTCGGTGTTGGCTAAACCCCCGATCCGACTCGAGGGAGAGAGCCCTGGAGCTAGCCCAGCTAGGAACAGACAGAGTGAAGGTCCGTATGAAGGACCCCTACCCTTGGGGAAGTTACCCGAAACCCTTAATAAATAACTGGCGCAAGCCCTTAACTGAAGACCTGCCTCCACGTCATAATTTGCACCTCAACATATGTATGTGTGTGTGAGTCCATGTGTGTATGTAAGTCGATTTGTGTGCGTGGGTCCATGTTGTGTGTAAGTCAATGTGTGTGTCTCTTAGTCGATGTGTGTAAATCCATGTGTTCTTAGGTCCATGTGTGTGTGAGTGTCTACGTGTGTGTGAGTCGCTATATGTGTGTACGTCGATTTGTGTGTGTGTAGTGGTGATACGCGCTGGGGTAGGGATCGTGTGCCAGCGAGTAGTGATTGGCTGTGTATGTGGTGACGCGCGCTGACGGTGAAGGATCAGGGGTCAGCGCTGGGTCGTGGGTTATGTGGTGCTGATTGGCTCTGTGCCGGTGACGCGCTTGAGAGGGAGTGATCGGGTGGCAGCGCGGTGTGATTGGTTGGGTAGTGGTAACACGCGCTGGGGAAAACGGATCGTAGGAACAGCGCGTCGTCATTGGTTAACTAAGGAGTGATGCTCACGTCGAGGTCCGCAGCCGCTCCGTCTCCAGTGAGCGGGGGCTATATAAGGGGATGCACACAGGCGCACGGGCAGTGTGTAACCAGCGAAGACTGAAGACGGGGAGGAAGAGATAGGGCCCTGCGGTACCTAGTCCCGCTGTCCTAAAGAGACCGGGACTCTGTGTAACCCAGAGGCGGAATGCAGTGTGTGTAGCCAGAGGCATAGGGTCTACACGAGTCAAGTGAAGTGTGTGTAGCCAGAGGCATAGGGTCTACACGAGTCAAGTGAAGTGTGTGTAGCCAGAGGCATAGGGTCTACACGAGTCAAGTGAAGTGTGTGTAGCCAGAGGCATAGGGTCTACACGAGTCAAGTGAAGTGTGTGTAGCCAGAGGCATAGAGTCTACACGAGTTAAGTGAAGTGTATAGTCAGAAGAATAGAGACCACACGTTGTATCGCGACACGTCAAGATTTAATAAAAAGTGTGTTACCCGTCAAGGAGTTGCTGCCGTCATTTCCAATACTTCAACTGGCGTCAGAAGTGAAACGGTCTTCCAAGCATGGATACAAGGAAGACCCGTCGGACCCACGGGATTGACCGCGAGGATAACCTTGACGACTCGGGCCAGCTGGCATCGGGGGGTGAGGACGAAGAATTGCCCACGCTGCAGGATCCGCTGACGGCGCCGGGCGAGCGACGGGGGACCGATGCCCTGCTCCGCGAGGCGCACTCCCGTCTGGCGGAGCTGCTGCTCGCCGCCGCGTCCATCCTGGCGGAAATCAGCTCGTCGGGAGGAGCGGGGACGGCGGCGGACATTCTACAGGGTCGCCCCGCAGATTCCCGCCAAAATGACTTGGCGATTCCCGCCATTTCATCTGCGCCGACTTTTGGCGGGAACGGACACCACCACGTGGCGGCGGTTCTCCAAGCACGCCCGCTTACGTCACCAACGCGCGCTGCGGACCGCCATCAGACACCCGCCACTGGGGCCGCCATCTTACACACCGACGGGGCGGCGGAGAGGAACCACGAGGCGGAGGACGACTTCATCTTTCAACAGCGCCTTCCCCCATTGTCAGCCTTCAAGGCGGAAGGCGGGGACTGGGGCCAATTTCAGCGCAGGTTTTTGGCGCATCAGGAGATGTCCGCCTGGTCCGACGCTACGGCGCTGCGGGCACTGCCTGCCATGCTGGACGACAACGCGCTCGCGGCCTTCACGTCCGCACGGAGGTCGGACCACTCCACGCTTAAGGCTGCGCTGGGTCTCATGGCCAAGGTCTACGGACCTCCCTCGGCGTGTCGCCATCATTTTTATGCAAGGCGGAAGGCGGACACGGAGACCGCGCTCGCCTATCGCACGGCGTTGCTGGCTCTCGCCGACGCCGCGTTCCCTCGTATGGACGAGGAGGGTTAAGATGCGATGGTTTTGGAGCAACTGCTCAAGTTGGCGCAGGACCAGGGGGTCCCCATCAACACGGCCGACGAGATCGATATTTCTTCCTTGCGGGTCGCTACAAGTATACAAGCGCACGAGGTCCTTCAACGTAAACAGGGGGTCGTCTGCAACGCTGCCGTGGCCTCAGCTCCGGGCCCGGTAGTTACCGAACCCCAAGTCGTCAGCCCACGAGAGGAGGCGTTCACCGCGGGACGACCGGGGGACTGGAGGTCGGGGGGTCGTTCGCCTCTGCGATCGGCCCGCAAGCTGGAGCAACCGAGATCTCCGACGACCCTCATCACGTGTTATAACTGCGGCCTCCGGGGCCACGTGGCGTCCGGTTGCCGCGCCCCACGTCAGCGCGCCATGGGACCTCGGCTGGACGACGACCAAGGCCCCAAGTCATCCTTACTAACCCCGGCAAGTCGCGGCACCTCACATGCTCGGCCTGCATGCTCGACACGCATGGGCCGTCGCGTTGCGGCGGAGGAGAGCCGGTTAGGGTTCGGGGATTCGGTTCGGCGAGGGGGGTTCGGCCGGGACCGGGGAGACATTAAATGGTCGGAGTTGGGGCACAGAATAGTGGCTGCCTCAGCGGGTTCATCCGTCGTTACGGGATCTATTGATGGGGTCGAGGTCAGGGTGTTAGTGGACACGGGGGCATCGGCGACTATTATATCGGACCTCATTTACAACATTCTCCCCGTCCAATGTCGTCCGCTGCTTCCAGTGGATGTGCCATTTTACGCCGCTAATGGGGGATCGTTGGGCATTATCGGTCAGATTAGGGCGTCCATTTGCATTGGAGATATCAAATTGTCGGGACCCGTTTTCGTTTCGTCCTCCTTGGCGGTTCCCTGTCTATTGGGCACTGATTTTTTGGCAAAAATGCCCATTAAAATTCTCATCGATCAGCGTTGCATTGAACTACCATCGGGTTGCCGTATTTCATTTTTGACGAACCCTACTGAAATTCGGACGGCGTGCGCTACGATACAAGCGTTAGCGACACAGACCGTGCACGTGCCCCCGGGTTCACAAATGTTAATTCCCCTCCGGTTGCGGAAACCATGGGTGAGGGAGACCTCGGAACAAGGCATGCTTTTGGGTCCTTCTAATAGGGCTGTCGGAGGTCTCGATTTGTCGGTGGCTCACACTTTGGTTAGGGCTGACAGGGATCCGTTTGTGATGGTTTTAAACGCTGGGTCGCGGCCGGCCGTCATTCAGCAGGGCACCGTGCTAGCTCACGCGGCACGGGTCCCTGCGGAAGAGCGGCTGGTTGCGCAGGCTGATCCGAGCCCCACGCAGAACATTAAACCGAAGGAGGACCTCGAATGGGTCGATTCGCTGTGCGCGGACTCTGACGATTTGTCAGCGGTACAGTTGGGTGCGCTGCGCGGGTTGCTGATAGAATTTTCTGATGTGTTCAGTAAACATAAGTATGACATTGGGTGCACGGACCTGTTACGCCACCACATTGAAACGGGCGATGCGGCACCGGTCAGGCTAAATCCCTTCCGACTGAGTCCTGCTGAGAAGGAACATGTTCAGTCGGCCGTCTATGATATGCTAGAAGCCGACATTATTTCGCCTTCTTCCAGTCCTTGGGGAGCACCTATTGTGCTGGTTAAAAAGCAGGACGGGTCCTTGCGATTTTGCGTAGATTTCCGTCGCCTGAATAAGATCTCTGTGGCTGACGCGTATCCGCTCCCCAGGATGGATGAGTCCCTCGATGCATTGTCTGGTGCGCGATATTTTTCGACTCTTGATTTATTATCGGGATTCTGGCAGTTGCCACTCGACGAAGAGTCTAAACCTAAGACAGCATTTCGGACTCCAGGGGGCCTGTTTCAGTTTAACCGGTTACCCATGGGACTGCACTCCTCTCCTGGGACGTTTCAGCGCCTTATGGAGTTGGTTTTGTTGGGCTTGCAATGGGATACGTGCTTGATTTACCTTGACGATGTCATTGTTTTCAGTAAAACGTTTGAGGAACACCTCCAGCGATTGAGAGGGGTGTTCTTGCGAATGCGATCGGCTAAATTAAAGTTTAAACCGGCCAAATGCCACCTTCTTCGTAAGTCCGTTAGATACTTGGGTCACATTGTCGACTCTTCGGGGATTTCTACCGATCCCGCGAAGACGGACTGTGTCAGTTCATGGCCGACGCCCACGTCAGTTTCGGACGTGCGCAGTTTCATCGGTTTTGCTTCTTATTACCGCCGATTCGTTGAGCACTTTGCCACCATTGCAAAACCCTTGCACGCTCTAACGGCGAAATGAGTGAAGTTCCGATGGGGACCGGAGGAGGAGGCCGCGTTCTGCTCCCTCCGGGACGCCTTGGTGGCTGCCCCACCCTTGCGCTATCCTGACTTTGCGAGTCCCTTCTTGCTAGACACGGATGCTAGCAACACGGGCATTGGGGGGGTGCTATCCCAAGTCGTTGGGGGAGTCGAAAGGGTGGTCGCCTATGGTAGCAGGGTGTTATCGCCGGCGGAGCAGCGCTACTGCGTCACCTGTCGCGAGCTGCTTGCCATTGTTTTTTTTGTACAACAATTCAGACCGTATCTCTATGGTCGTCACTTTACGGTCCGGACGGACCACGCGGCGCTCCAGTATTCTTTGAGGGTCGCCCAGCCCTCGGGCCAATTGTCACGGTGGTTGGAAGTCCTCCAGGACTATCAGTTCACGACTACATACCGTAAGGGGTTGCGACACACAAATGCCGATGCTCTGTCGCGATTGTTGCCTTGTCACAAATGTGCGTGCTTATCGGGATCGGCGCGCTGTAAACCGCCAGTTACGGAAGGTATGGGGGCATTGGTTGCGACCACGGGCGCACCAATTGGGGATGTTCCCGCTACCCCAGGGGGTCAGGACTCGCTGCTCTCACTGTCGCTGATTGAGTGGGGCCGTCTCCAAATGGCGGACAGCTCCCTGCTAGCATTGCGCCGCAGGGTGGGGGGTTCCGAAGAGGACCAGGAGCGGACTGGCTCCTACGTACTTAAGCAAGGCCTGTTAATGAGATGGGACAGTTTGTCCCGGCGGCACGCGCTTGTGGTGCCTTCCGCTGTGAGGGGGAAAGTTGTCTTGGCCGCACACGAACGCCTCTTGCATTTGGGAGTAAACAAAACGCTTGCCCTGCTTCAGCGTGACTATTATTGGCCGGGGATGGGGAGTGACGTGGTGAATATTCTGAAGGGATGTGTTGAGTGCGCCAGACGGAAACCACCGCCCGTGGCAGCTAATCCACTGCTGCAATCTATTCAGGTCTCGCGCACTAACGAGCTCGTTGCGCTCGATATTCTGGGGCCTTTTCCAGTCACGCCTAGGGGTAATAAGTACCTGTTGGTGGGGGTCGAATATTTTACCCGGTGGCCTATGGCGTGGCCACTCGCCAACCAGTCGGCGGCGGCTGTGACGGACGCCTTTGTCCAGGGCTACGTCCTGGACAAGGGGGCTCCCGAACGCTTGCTGACCGACCAAGGGAAAAATTTTTCAAGTAAATTGCTGCAAGAGGTGTGCGATCTGTTGGGTACTAAGAAGGTGCGTACCTCCCCGTACCACCCGCAGACGGACGGGATGGTGGAGAGACTCCACAGGACTTTGACTTCTATGCTGTGCCAGCAGGTGTGTGAGGCACATGTTGATTGGGACCTGCAGGTCCCGGGGGTCCTCGCCGCGTATAGAATGGCCCCCCATGCAGCAACGGGATTTTCCCCATTCTATCTGATGTACGGTCGGGAAGCCGACCCGCCCATGGAAACGCAGCTGGGCCTGTCCGCACCACGAACTAATTCAAAATTGGCAGAGCATATTAAATTTAATATTCATAAGCTGACAGAGGCAAAGGAGGCCGCACGGCTTAATTCGCGGGCTCGCCAAATTGCAAACGAGCGGTTGCGTGCACGGAAGGTGTCCGTGCACAACTGGAAACCAGGTGACAGGGCCTGGCTGCATTGCCCTCAGGCACCTTTGGCTACGTCGCCTAAATTGTTGAAGCCATGGCGGGGACCCGCCTCCATACGGCCTCCCCTTGTGTCGTGAGGGCCGAGTATGTGACGTGACCGACAACCCAAAGGGGGAAATGTCTTTGCCTGATCCTCACATGTCTCCGCCTGATCCGCTCCCAGGTGTCTCGGAACTGACAGCTGCCGACCACCGGCGGCCGGATCTTCGTGGCGGGGCCGGTCCTTCCAGGCCCGATCCGCGCCGTCTAGAGCAGTCGGAGCCACCGGACGGTCGTCAGCGTCCCGTCCCATACGACGGACCGGCCAGACGGACTCGCGCTAGGTCGCGCTAATTTTTATGACCTACCACGTGAGGAGTCGAGGCAGCCGGAGCGCCTCGTCACTGCGTTTAGTCACAGAGACACTTAGCGCGTTCGTTTTCTAGAGTTCGCTTTTATTGTGTTGTTCGCCGGGCTGTACATTGCTTCTTATTTAAGTGTTGCTGTTGTGTTGTTGTTGTTGTTGCGTTACGGGGCACACTGGGGGGTGGGGTTTTTGTTGTGTTGACGTTGTGTTGTGTTGTTGGTTAGCAGCCGGGCCGGCTGCGAGCTATGTGGGAGGGGGTGATGTAGTGGTGATACGCGCTGGGGTAGGGATCGTGTGCCAGCGCGTAGTGATTGGCTGTGTATGTGGTGACGCGCGCTGACGGTGAAGGATCAGGGGTCAGCGCGGGGTCGTGGGTTATGTGGTGCTGATTGGCTGTGTGCCGGTGACGCGCTTGAGAGGGAGTGATCGGGTGGCAGCGCGGTGTGATTGGTTGGGTAGTGGTAACACGCGCTGGGGAAAACGGATCGTAGGAACAGCGCGTCGTCATTGGTTAACTAAGGAGTGATGCTCACGTCGAGGTCCGCAGCCGCTCCGTCTCCCATGAGCGGGGGCTATATAAGGGGATGCACACAGGCGCACGGGCAGTGTGTAACCAGCGAAGACTGAAGACGGGGAGGAAGAGATAGGGCCCTGCGGTACCTAGTCCCGCTGTCATAAAGGGACCGGGACTCTGTGTAACCCAGAGGCGGAATGCAGTGTGTGTAGCCAGAGGCATAGGGTCTACACGAGTCAAGTGAAGTGTGTGTAGCCAGAGGCATAGGGTCTACACGAGTCAAGTGAAGTGTGTGTAGCCAGAGGCATAGGGTCTACACGAGTCAAGTGAAGTGTGTGTAGCCAGAGGCATAGGGTCTACACGAGTCAAGTGAAGTGTGTGTAGCCAGAGGCATAGAGTCTACACGAGTTAAGTGAAGTGTATAGTCAGAAGAATAGAGACCACACGTTGTATCGCGACACGTCAAGATTTAATAAAAAGTGTGTTACCCGTCAAGGAGTTCCTGCCGTCATTTCCAATACTTCATGTGTAACTCCATGTGTATCTAAAGCGAATGTCTGTGTGTGTGTCTTTTCCGCCCGGGCAACGCCGGGTACTTCCCGCGAGTACTCTTATATAAGTGCACTTCATCTATCTGTGATTAACCCTGCACTTTCCGTTGTTTTCATGCAGGGGGCGCTGTAAACCTACGCGCCCCCTGCATGTACGACGGAGGCGCAGAGACAGACGTTCGATCACGTTGGAATCGATCTGCAGACGGCGGTCTTCTGGCACGGCCAGCTCTATGTCGCCTTATCTCTACCCCGCGATCCCAACCAGGTGAAAGTCCGCATCGAACCAAACCCCAGTAAGGCCATCTACTTAACGACTAGAGAAAATTCAAATGAAATGTCGTTTTCAATTAAGTCTTCCAGATGTAAAATGATATAAGCTTTTATTGAAGAAATACAATTATCTAATTCAAAACATAATACAATTCAAAGTTGTTTAATTTTAAAACTTCAAAACGGAGCATACGTGCTTGCGTGGATGCGTCGTTCGTGCACAATTTTTTTCGTGACTTTCCTGGCCCAAGGCCGTAAACGGTTGTGAGGGGCGTCACAGGCGGTCAGGCTTGCTTCAACCCGTGGTTGTGAACATCCAGACGTTAATCGGCAAGGACCACTTCTTGTCCTAGTTCGCCAACATATAAGACGTCATGCAAAATACGAATGAGTGTTGTTGTGCAGAATGTATCTGTAGTGGTGGTGTTGACGTGCGCCGACAGTGATGGATCACGGGGCGGCACGGGGTGCGGGGTTGGGCACGCGATGTGGGCGTGGTGTGGACACGCGCGCCGGTAGTGAGGCGCGCTGACACGAGGTGGGAAAAGAGGATCGTAGCCAGCGCCCAGTGATTGGTCAAATGGGATGGGTGCTCTCAGCGACGTCCGCAGGAGGTGCATAAAGGGTGACGCGCGAGAGCACTCGGGGTTGTTGTTAACCAGTTGAAGATCGAAGACGGAGTGGAGGAGGTAGTGGCCCGAGACCCCTAGTCCCGCCGTCCTTGTCAAGACCGGGGCCCTGTGTGGCTCGGAGCCGAGACTGTGGGACCCGTGGTCCGACGCCCGTGTGGGTCGGGACGGTGGGACCCAGAGTCGAGACGGACACCCCGGCCGGGTGTGTTCCGAGAGGCTACGGGGCGTAAGAGCCCGTGTCGGTGTAGCCAGGAGAACCGTGTGGGTTAGGCTGGTGTTAGCCACCCGTGTAACTAAGTGGGTGTTAGTCACCCGTGTAACTATAGTTGGTGAAATAAAAGAGTGTGCTACCCGTGAAGTCGTCTCCCGCCGAGTTACTACTTTACAACTGGCGTCAGAAGTAGACCTGTCTTCAAGAAGAATGTACACAAGGAAGACTACCCGTACCCACGAGCGAGATCGGGAAGACGACGGCGTACCGGAGACACCAACCTCGGGAGGAGAGGACGAGGAGTTGCCGCCGATGCAGCACTTCGCGGCGATGGCCGACGCTCCGCTTGCCTCCGACACCAGCCTACAGGACGCACACTCCCGCCTGGCGGAGTTGCTGCTCGCCGCCGCTGCAATTTTGGCGGAAATCTCCGTTCCAGCGGGCGGAGGGACGGCTGCGGGGTTGGAGGAGGGAGCGCGGCTGGAGGGATCCCGCCAGAAGGCGCTTCGCGCCAAAAGTTTTGAAGTTGGCGCCGTTTTTGAGGGTCCGCCACCAATTGGCGGGAAGCGCGGACACCACGTGGCCGGAGATCTCCACTCAGCGCAGCCCGCGTCATCGGCGCGCGCCGGAGCTCTCCATTATGCGCCTGCAGACGGAGCCGACATTTTCTACAACCACAGCGGCGCGCGGGAAAATCGTTCCGACGACGACGACGACCGAGTCCTCCAGCAACGATTGCCCGCGCTGTCGGCGTTCAAGGCAGACGGGGGCGACTGGGGAGCCTTCCAACGAAGGTTCCTCGCACATCAAGAAATGTCGGGGTGGTCCAACACCACTGCCCTGCGCGCGCTGCCAGCGATGCTCGACGACGACGCGCTTGCAGCCTTCACATCTGCCCCAAGGTCGTCCCGCTCAACGCTCCAGGCTGCGCTACACCTAATGGCTAAGGTGTTCGGGCCGCCCTCGACCTGTCGCCACCATTTCTACGATCGGCGAAAGGTGGTTGGAGAAACAACGCTCGCCTATCGCATGGCGCTGCTCGCCCTGGCGGACGCAGCTTTTCCCCGCATGGACAAGGAGCGGAAGGACGCCATGGTGACGGAGCAGCTGCTGGCGTTGGCTCACGACTTGGGAGTCCCCATCAATACGGCGGACGAAATGGACATCTGCTCCCTGGGGATTGCCACGAGTATTCACGCTTACGAAGTCCTCAAGCGCAAGCCGACGGTCATCTGCGCATCGGCGGGGAACGGGGCACCGGCCGCCATGGTCGCCGGGCCTCAGCCTGCTGCGGCTCGGGAGGAGGCCTTCACCGTATCGAGACCGGGGGAGTGGAGAACGGGAGGTCGTTCGCCCACACGTTCATCCCGCAAGCTGGAGCAACCAAAACCTACGACGTCCCTCGTCGTCTGCTACAACTGCGGCCTTCGGGGCCACGTCGCGTCCGGGTGCCGGGCTCCGCGTCAGCGCGCCACGGGACCACGTCCGGACGACGACCAGGGCCACAAGTCATCCCAGCTAAACCCGGCAAGTCGCGGCACCTCACACGCTCGGTCCACATACACGGCACGTTCGGGTCGCCGCTTGGCGGTGGGGGGACCGTGTATGGGCACCGGGGGTTCGGTTCGGCGAGAGGGGTTCGTACACGGCCCGAAAGCAGTCGAATGGTCCGAATTGGCCCACAGGATAGTGGCTGCGTCGGCCGGGTCGTCCGTGGTAACGGGGTTTATTGACGGGGTTGAGGTCCGGGTGCTTGTGGACACGGGTGCGTCGGCCACTATCATTTCGGACCTTATTTATAACATTCTTCCCGTCCAATGTCGACCCCTTCTGCCGGTGGACGTACCATTTTACGCGGCGAACGGGGGATCCTTGGGAATCATCGGCCAGATTCGGGCGACTATTTGTATTGGCGATATCAAATTGGCGGGTCCTATTTTTGTATCATCATCGCTGGCCGTTCCTTGTTTACTAGGTACGGACTTTCTGTCTAAAATGCCCATCAAAATTCTCATAGATCAGGCCTGCATTGAGCTTCCATCGGGACGGCGGGTTGCGTTTTTGACGAGTCCTACTAAAATACGCACGGTTTGTGCGACGGTGCAGGCGCTGGCAACTCAGACTGTACGGGTGCCCCCGGGATCGCAAATGTTGGTACCCCTTCGGTTGAGAAAACCCCTCGGGGTGGATGCGGGGGCACAGGGAGTTCTGTTGGGGCCGTCTAACAGAGCCAAAGGGGGCCTCGACTTAGCGGTAGCTCAGACCATGGTAAGGGGGGACAGTGAGCCGTTCGTTATGGTCCTGAATACGGGGTCGCGGCCGGCCGTGATTACACAGGGAACGGTGCTGGCTCACGCCGCGCCGCTACCCGTCGAGGAACAGCTCGTTGCTCACGCGGATTCGAGTGCCGATACGCATCCTCAAAGTGAGGAGGGGACAGAGTGGTTGGACTCGTTGTGTGCCGGGTCTAGTAACTTGTCCAGTGTGCAGTTGGGAGCATTGAGGGGCTTGCTACTCGAGTTCGCTGACGTGTTTAGCAGGCACAAGAACGATATTGGCTGCACAGACTTGTTGCGCCACCACATAGCTACAGGGGACGCGGCCCCTATTCGACAGAATCCCTTCCGGCTCAGTCCAGCCGAGAAGGAGCATGTGCAGTCGGCGGTTAATGACATGTTGGCGGCCGACATAATTTCGCCCTCTTCCAGTCCGTGGGGTGCTCCTATCGTCCTGGTTAAAAAACAGGATGGGTCCTTGCGGTTCTGTGTCGATTTCCGCCGCCTAAACAAAATCTCAATGGCCGATGCGTATCCGCTCCCCAGGATGGATGAGTCGCTGGATGCCTTGGCGGGAGCACAGTTTTTTTCGACGCTCGATCTGCTTTCGGGATTTTGGCAATTGCCCCTCGATGACGAATCGAAACCAAAAACCGCTTTCCGGACACCAGGAGGCCTATTTGAATTCAACCGATTGCCCATGGGCTTACATTCCGCTCCCGCCACGTTCCAGAGGCTCATGGAATTGGTTTTGTCAGGCCTCCAATGGGACACCTGTTTGATTTACCTCGATGATATCATCGTTTTCAGCCGGACTTTTGAGGAGCACCTCCAGCGACTGAGAGCGGTGTTCCTCAGGATGCGTTCCGCTAAGCTTAAATTTAAACCGGCTAAATGTTATCTGCTTCGGGAATCGGTCAGGTATTAGGGCCATATCGTTAGTCGTTCAGGGATCTCGACAGACCCTGCTAAGACGCACTGCGTCAGCTCATGGCCAACGTCAACCTCGGTCACTGAAGTCCGCAACTTCATAGGATTCGCCTCCTATTACCGTCGTTTTGTCAAGCAGTTTGCCACCATAGCCAGGCCCCTGCACGCTTTGACGGCTAAAGGTGTGCGGTTTCACTGGGGGCCGGAAGAGGAGGCTGCGTTCTGCTCCCTTCGTGACGCCTTGGTGCAGGCTCCCCCCTTGTGTTACCCCGATTTCACGCAACCGTATTTGCTCGACACGGATGCCAGTAACACGGGTATCGGGGGAGTGCTCTCACAGGTGGTCGGGGGGGTCGAACGGGTGGTCGCCTACGGTAGCAGGGTTCTGTCCCCCGCGGAACAACGCTACTGCGTGACACGTCGTGAATTGCTGGCGATTGTGTTTTTTATACAGCAATTCAGGCCGTATCTTTACGGCCGTCATTTTACGGTTCGTACGGACCATGCGGCTCTCCAATACGCTATGCGGGTGGCGCAGCCATCCAGCCAATTGTCCCGATGGTTGGAGGTCCTTCAGGACTACCAATTCACGACGATTTACCGCAAGGGATTGCGCCACTCGAATGCGGATGCCTTGTCGCGGTTGCCGCCGCGCACGGAATGCGCATGTCTGCTGGGATCGGCGCGGTGTAAACCCCCTGTCGCCGTCCCCTGCGAAAGTTGTGCTCGCCGCCACTGATACTACGGGGGTCGACGCTCCCACGAGGAGGGACTCGCTGTTAGCGTTGCCTCTCATCGAGTGGGGCCGTCTCCAAATGGCCGACAGCTCCCTACTCACGCTACGTCGGAAGGTTGACGCTCCCGAGGGAGGGGAAACGCGGGTCGGTTCCTGGGTGTGCAGACAGGGCCTCTTGATGAAGTGGGACAACATGTCCCGGCGTCACGCGCTCGTTGTGCCGTTTGCTATGCGGGGTAGGGTCGTTCTGGCTGCTCATGAACGACTCATGCATCTGGGTTTTCACAAAACGCTCGCCCTAATCCAGCGAGACTATTATTGGCCGGGGATGGGCAACGACGTGGCGAACATTCTTAAGGGATGTGTAGGGTGCGCCCAAAGAAAACCGCCACCAATAGCGGCTAATCCACCGCTGCAATCCATTCAGGTTTCGCGCACAAACGAATTGGTTGCGTTAGACATCTTGGGGCCCTTTCCCGCTACACCTAGGGGAAATAAGTTCCTGCTGGTTGGTGTAGAGTACTTCACCCGCTGGCCCATGGCATGGCCACTCGCCAACCAGTCGGCTGCGGCAGTGGCGGACGCCTTTGTCCAAGGTTATGTTTTGGACAAGGGCGCCCCCGAACGCTTGCTGACGGACCAAGGGAAAAATTTTTCGAGCGTTTTGTTGCGCGAGGTGTGCGACCTGTTGGGTACAAAGAAAGTGCGTACCTCCCCGTACCACCCGCAGACTGACAGAATGGTTGAACGTCTGAACAGGACGATTACGTCTATGCTGTGCCAACAGGTCTGCGACGATCAGGTGGATTGGGACTTACAGGTACCGGGGGTACTCGCTGCCTATCGAATGGCCCCTCATGCGGCGACGGGGTTTTCCCCATTTTTTCTTATGTATGGGCGGGAGGCCGATCCGGCCATGGACGTCCAACTGGGGATTTCCCAGCCACGTGCAAAATCTAAATTGGCAGACCACATCAAGTTTAATATCGCCAAATTGGCTGAAGCGCGAGAGGCTGCGAGATTGAATTCGCGGTCTCGGCAGATCGCGAACGAGAGATTGCATGGACGGAGGGTGCATACGCACGAGTGGAAACCAGGCGATAAGGCCTGGCTGCATTGTCCACATGCACCGTTGGCTACGTCCCCCAAATTGTTGAGACCATGGAGGGGACGGGTGGAAATTGTGCGGGTTGCACGACCCCAGAGTATACAGATTAAATGGGAAAAACGCCGTTGGTACGTGCACCCCTCCCGACTGAAACCCTATGTGGCACCGCGTGACCCCATTTTGTGCCGTAACGACCGAGCGTGTGATGTGACCGTCGACTCGGGGAGGGATGTGTCGCAGGCTGATCCTCACGTGTCTCCACCTGACCCACCCCCAGGTGTCTCGGACCTGACGGCTGTTGACCGTCGGGAACCGGAACCCCGCGGCACGCACGGAGCCCCGATGCCTGGCCCATGCCTTCCTGCACTGCCGGCACCACCGGACGGTCAACCGCGTCTGGTGCCGTACGACGGACCGGCAAGGCGGACTCGGGCTAGGACACAACACTTTTCATGAAAAATTTTTTTTTCAAACCCGACCTCGCCGCCGTGTTCCCCCTCTGCCGGGGTAATGTCCCATTCAAGGGACGCTCGGAAAGAATGGGACGCTGCACGAGTCGGAAAGAAGAAGAAAAAAAAAATTCTTTCTGCATACACATTTATTGTTGTCACTCGCCGGATTGTACATATTGTTCTTGCTGTTGTAGTGGCATTTGCTGATTTTTGCGGATGGCGGTGTTCGTGTTGTGTTGTGTTGTTATGTTGTTGTTGTGTTACGGGGCACACATGGGGGGGAGGGGGTGTTGTATATTTTTATAGCAGCCGGGTCGGCTGCGAGCTATGTGGTAGGGGGTGATGTAGTGATGGTGTTGACGTGCGCCGACAGTGATGGATCACGGGGCGGCACGGGGTGCGGGGTTGGGCACGCGATGTGGGCGTGGTGTGGACGCGCGCGCCGGTGGTGAGGCGCGCTGACACGAGGTGGGAAAAGAGGATCGTAGCCAGCGCCCAGTGATTGGTCAAATGGGATGGGTGCTCTCAGCGACGTCCGCAGGAGGTGCATAAAGGGTGACGCGCGAGATCACTCGGGGTTGTTGTTAACCAGTTGAAGATCGAAGACGGAGTGGAGGAGGTAGTGGCCCGAGACCCCTAGTCCCGCCGTCCTTGTCAGGACCGGGGCCCTGTGTGGCTCGGAGCCGAGACTGTGGGACCCGTGGTCCGACGCCCGTGTGGGTCGGGACGGTGGGACCCAGAGTCGAGACAGACACCCCGGCCGGGTGTGTTCCGAGAGGCTACGGGGCGTAAGAGTCCGTGTCGGTGTAGCCAGGAGAACCGTGTGGGTTAGGCTGGTGTTAGCCACCCGTGTAACTAAGTGGGTGTTAGTCACCCGTGTAACTATAGTTGGTGAAATAAAAGAGTGTGCTACCCGTGAAGTCGTCTCCCGCCGAGTTACTACTTTACATATCTACTAGATGTGCTCTGCTTTGTAACCGAATAAAAATCTGTACCAAAAATGCATTTCACATGTGCTCTTAAAATTACCTCCTTGCTATATAGGCCGTAAGGTCAAGACGTTTTACGTTTAATCCCGCTCCCATATATGGGGCACTAAATTCTTTTCATTCTAATAAAAATATCTATTGTTTTTGGGCGTGAAAATAAAAGTTCTCCATGTCTAATCCTGCAGTTTATTTTTTATTACTGTTTAAAGTCGGTAATATTTCTTTCCTCGCGTAATCATATTTTGATCATCAGTGATGAGGTTTCGCGGAACAATCGTCACGTGCTTCCCGCACGACCAATAAGATGGCCGCTTTTTTGGGACGAGAGGTAAACAGTCCAAGATGTCTGCGCCCTTGTTGTCAATATCGAGTAGTGAAGAGGAGGAAATTACGGCCAGACCTCCTTCAAAAGTCCGTAAAAAGTATTTTAAACAATGCTACATGCATCTCACGTCCATAAAGAAAGAAGAAACAAAGGATTTTACACGCACACGGTGGGATACATTCAGAAACTGCGTCAAAGGTGAGAATCAGAGAATAGGATAAACATACATTGTCTAGAAATCGAGTTTGACAATGTTCCCGAAGATGCTGGGTTTCACTCCACTTGCTACAGGCGTTTCATTGACAAAAAGCGCTTGGATGCGGCCGAAAAACGGGCACACAGCGTCCTGAAGCTCAAGATCAAGGCAAGTCTGTGCCATCGGGTAGTAACGTTAGTATCGCTGCAGTTGATTGTCCCGCAAAAAAACTTAGGTCCAGGACCGGCCTGCCAGTAGCTTGTGCTGGTCCTGTGCTTTCTGCCTTGCGCATAATTTGTAAGAAAACGAACAAGTACATTACTTTTCGATTTAAAGCTTTCGTGACTGCAGGGATTCATCTTCTTAGTTCTTTCGGTAAAGTCACGTAGAAGGGAAGTAATAAAATAATAAAAATAAACATAATAAAAAAATTCTCACGAAGTTTCGGCCACAACGCAAGCAGCCGTCCTCAGGTGAAAACCAGGTCTGTCGAGGCGACAGCGTCTGAATGAAACAGCACACGTGCTTGGAGCATATATATAAGCTGGGTTGGAAGGGGTGAAAAGGGCGCCTTGACAAAAGAATATGCATATCAAAAGGAATTTAGCATATTTATGGAAAATGCAGGTATGTGATTAGTACTATTATGCCCATGCATTATGCAGGATTAGCAGCATCAAAGGGAAGGGATATGGGAAAATGCAGGTATGTGAATAGTACTACTTATGCCCGTGCATTATGCAGGATTAGCAGCATCAAAGGGAGGGGATAGGGGTAGCATTAATAAAGGGAAGGAGTGTTAATAGTATGTAGCTGCAGTAACTAAAACCACCACGTAAACAACTAAAGTATAAACTACATAGTATCATCAGTATACTAAATATACTCTACAATAAGCTGAGTTACTAACAGTAAGTAATACATTACTATTCTACGTCGTAAAAAATATATAATATGCTTCCATCTAAACTTTATTCTCTTACATCACACGAGTCTACACCGTACTATATACTGCCATAGACAACCCCAACATTAAATTATATACTATATTGCTATAAACCCCCCTAAACCTTATACATTGTAATATTACACTATGTATTATTCTACCCACCCTAATGTATATCACACTGCTGTATATTGACTATACAATTACGATACTATATATTACTTTGTACATTGTATTAAGCATATAAATGTTATACTATTTGTTATTATACACTGTACCATTAACCGTCGTGTGAAAGATACTAAGATGAAGCAACAAAATATGTCAATGGGTGAGTAGTATGAGGAAACTTGCAGCGGAGCAAAGAATCCATTCCCTGCGGAGAATACAATGCCAGTGAGTGGAACGCGGTCTGAAAGTCACCGTAAACGTGAATACAATCAGTTAAGATCCGAAATGGTTTATTACGTCCTTCCAATGATTGCTAAACCAGAATCCATCTTCTCAGTTGAAATTGTCTCTGTGTTTGTATATGTGGATCGCCTCATGAACGAATCTCTCATGGTAGCCAGATGGCTTGCAGAGAACCTCTGTCTTGGAGAAGTCAATATCATGTGAGCCCACTGAATTGTAACAGTGAGCTGCCACGGCTGAGGTGTTTGTCCTACCGTGTTTCAAGTCTGCTTAATGTTCACGGATGCGGTCTGAGACATGTTGTTTGGTTTCTCAAATGTAACTGCTACCACAGAGGCAACTTAGTTTGTAGACGCCAGGGTACTGTATGTCTGGAACCACATCTTTTACAGACGGGACCAGATCACGGATTTTATGTACTGTGTTGAATCGGACCTGGATATTGTGTTTTATCAAGATTTTGGAGATCTTTTTTGTGACCGCAGCAATGTAGGGTAAGTTGATGGTCTTGAAAGGCTCCTCAACAGGATCCTTCTTGATGGTTGGAGTGATGGCTTTGCGGATTGTGTAATCGGAGTAACCATTAGCCTTAAGAGCTTGGCGTACGTGTTTGAGTTCACTGGCAATGTGTTCCTGGTCGGATATGCATTGGGCTCTATGGTATAGAGTCTTGATGAGGGAATTCTTCTGGGATGGATGGTGGTGGGAATCCGGTTTTAGGTAAGCATCCGTATAGGTGGCTTTCCTGTAGATAGAGTGGCTCATTGAACCATCAGGTCTCCTTTTAATTAGGATATCCAAAAAGGGTAGCTTGCCATCTTTTTCGACTTCCATGGTGAATCTGATGGCTGGGTGTATGGAATTGATGTGGTCGAGAAATTGGTCTAGAGCAGGCCGGCCATGTGACCAGATGACAAAAGTGTCATCTACATACCTCTTCCATAAGGTCGGGCGTAGAGTGGCAGTCTGGATGGCGTCAGTCTCAAATTTCTCCATGAACACGTTGGCTACAACCGGAGATAGGGGGGAGCCCATTGGGGTGCCCTCAGTTTGCTTGTAAAAAGTTCCATTCCAGGTAAAGTATGTATTGGTTAAGCAGTGTCTCACCAGGGGGGGTACTCCAGCGTTCAGTCCTTGATGAACCAAGTCTTCAATGATTGCGATGGTGTCAGGTACAGGAACTTTGGTGAATAAGGAAACCACATCAAAACTGACAAGCAGGTCGTCTGGGACAGAGAAATCCCCTTGATTGTCGATACCAGATCAGTAGAGTTTAGTACCGCAGAGGTGGTTTTTCCAGTGAAGGGTCGTAGGAAAAACCCGCAAAGCCATCACTCCAACCATCAAGAAGGATCCTGTTGAGGAGCCTCTCAAGACCATCACCTTACCCTACATTGCTGGGGTCACAAAAAAGATCTCCAAAATCCTGATTAAACACAAGATCCAGGTCCGATTCAACACAGTACATAAAATCCGTGATCTGGTCCCGTCTGTAAAAGATGTGGTTCCAGACATACAATACCCTGGCGTCTACAAACTAAGTTGCCTCTGTGGTAGCAGTTACATTGAAGAAACCAAACGACATGTCTCGGACCACATCCGTGAACATAAAGCAGACTTGAAACACGGTAAGACAAACACCTCAGCCGTGGCAGATCACTGTTACAATTCAGTGGGCTCACATGATATTGACTTCTCCAAGACAGAGGTTCTCTGCAAGCCATCTGGCTACCATGAGAGATTCGTTCATGAGGCGATCCACATATACAAACACAGAGACAATTTCAACCGAGAAGATGGATTCTGGCTTAGCAATCATTGGAAGGACGTAATAAACCATTTCGGATCTTAACTGATTGTGTTCACGTTTACGGTGACTTTCAGAACGCGTTCCACTCACTGGCATTGTATTCTCCGCAGGGAATGGATTCTTTGCTCCGCTGCAAGTTTCCTCACGCTACTCACCCATTGACATATTTCGTTGCTTCCTCTTAGTATCTTTCACACGACGGTCAATGGTACAGTGTATAATAACAAATAGTATACAATTTATATGCTTAATACAATGTACAAAGTAATATATAGTATAGTAATTGTATAGTCAATATACAGCAGTGTGATATACATTAGGGTGGGTAGAATAATACATAGTGTAATATTACAATGTATAAGGTATAGGGTGGTTTATAGCAATACAGTATATAATTTAAAGTTGGGTTTGTCTATGGCAGTATATAGTACGGTGTAGACTCGTGTGATGTAAGAAAATAAAGTTTAGATGGAAGCATATTATATATATTTTTACGACGTAGAATTGTAATGTATTACTTACTGTTAGTAACTCAGCTTATTGTAGAGTATATTTAGTATACTGATGATACTATGTAGTTTATACTTTAGTTGTTTACGTGGTGGTTTTAGTTACTGCAGCTACATACTATTAACACTCCTTCCCTTTGTTAATGCTACCCGTATCCCCTCCCTTTGATGCTGCTAATCCTGCATAATGCACGGGCATAAGTAGTAATATTCACATACCTGCATTCCCCATATCCCCTCCCTTTGATGCTGCTAATCCTGCATAATGCACGGGCATAAGTAGTACTAATCACATACCTGCATTTCCCATATCCCTTCCCTTTGATGCTGGCAATCCTGCATAATGCACGGGCATAAGTAGTACTAATCACATACCTGCATTTCCCATAAATATGTAATGGGTTCCAGAGACACTTGTAGAGGTAACTTCTTTATTACTATAGGGACATAAGAAGGGAGGGGCTGCTGGGGGCTCTGGGTCCCTGGGCGGGCCAGGCGCTTAATCCCCTTGGCGCCAGGCGTGGGCTCTCAGGCGGGTCAGACGCTTAAGCCTCTTGGCGCCGCCAACGGAGGGGAGCTGTGTGTGCTCTGTGGGATGTCTGGTGGCGCACACGGCCCCACCCCTCGTTGGACCAGGCTTAAAAGGAGAGCTCCCTGGACGATCGGGGACAGTTGTAACTCAAGACCCAAGACCCACGACCAGCCATCTGAAGACCCTGGGATGCTGTGAGAGCCAGTGGTGGGACTCTGGAACTCCCGACTCTACGGCCTTGTGAGGGCGAGTTCCAGAGCATAGCCAGAGTAGTGTATCTAGGCTGTGTACCTAGGCTGTGTACCTAGGCTGTAACAGAGTATCAGGACTGTTGGAGAGTTGGACTGTTGGAGTGTTGTATTGTAATAAAGAAGTTGCCTCTACAAGTGTATCCGGAACCCATTACATTTGGCGTCAGAAGTGGCTATGGAGACAAGAAGTAAGCCACGTACCTTCAGTCCTGACGGCGATGAACAGGAGTAAGCAGCGATGGGGCGGCCAACGCCGGCCGACAGCGACGCTGCACCGCCGGCCGACAACAACGCCGCACCGCCAGCTGAGCAGCTGTCTGCTCCGCCGACCGTCCCCTCTCCAGCGTCGGGAGCAGGAATGGA
Source organism: Lethenteron reissneri (assembly GCF_015708825.2). NCBI lineage: Eukaryota > Metazoa > Chordata > Hyperoartia > Petromyzontiformes > Petromyzontidae > Lethenteron > Lethenteron reissneri. The sequence goes on from NC_083847.1 coordinate 11,109,580, forward strand.
GGAGGCGTTGCTTCGCCTCGCGGAGCTGCTCTGCACCACCGCCTCCCTCCTGGGCGAGATGCGGTGCTCGCGGCCGATGGCGGGTGTGAGAGAGGAGGCGCGGCGCTCGCCCGAGCCCGCCGCCGCCATTTCCGCCACCAGCGTTCCCCCCACGGATGTGGGAGATGCTTCCGGGTGTGTCGTCACTTCTGCCGGGGGAGCAATGACCGCTGGGAGCGATGTCACTTCTGGGCTCAGCGCTGTCCAACTTAGCAATGCCGCGTCATCAGCGCTGCGTCTCTCACCGCCGGGTGACAGCTGTTTGCAACCAAGCAACGCCGCATCATCATCGCTGCGACCTTCACTGCCGGACGACAGCTGGCTTCAACCTAGCATACCGCGTCATCAGCGCTGCGACCGGACCGTGAGGGCGCCATTCTTACTGTAACCAGCGCCGGGGCCGGCACATGGACCGACACGCTGGTCGCCGCCTTTGCTGCTCTGGCCAAAGGTTTGAGGTCGGGAGACCAGGCCCCTGACACTTCGTACATTTTACGCGCTCCGGATTAATGATTTTTTTGTTGATATTTTCTTCGTTGTCGTCGGGGAGTCGTGACTGTTGTTGGGTAAACTGTGTGGAGCTTCGCTCGTGAGTGTTGTCAATGTGTGTGCGAAACTTTGCTTGTGATTGTTAACAATGTATGGTTTGTATGGAGCTTTGTTCGTGATTGTTAATGTATAGCTTGTGCTGTCATTGTTAACGATGTATAGACTGTATGGGGCATTTATCTTGAGATGATGACATGCTGCCAAGGATTTGGAATTGTCATGCTGGCTCTCAAATATCTTGGGGTGCAGATCCTGACCAGGATGGGCCAGTGGGTGTTGCGTGTCTAACACGAGAGTTGTGGTCCTGTCATGCTATTGCTGACGGCTTGACCTGACAGCCCGGAGATAGAGACACTGTCGGGGTCGCTGGCCCCCGAGATCCCTCCCTCGATAATGCTAACGGCTGGGCTAACATCATCACTCGCCCCCCCGCTGCTATGTGAACCGCTGCTGGGTTCCTCACCCATGGTGTGGGAGCCATCGCTCGAGGATTCCCCTCCACCGCGGGTCCGTGTAATAGGCATGGTTAGTTACCGAGTAGTATTCTGCCCCTCTTTACGCTACTACGATACCTCCCTTTCCTAATCGCGCACCTGCGACCCACACGGAGCGAACGTACGCACACCCACACACACACACGCAGCTCCGCACACTCCAACTCAACACTGACTACTCACGTTATGATCGCGCACCTGTATCGCACACGGGGTGGACGCACGCACACACATGCAGCTCCCCACGCGACACACTGCTCAACAAGATCACGCGAGACCACGCTTCGTTATTAATGATTTATTATCTGCTACCTGGTAATTAATGTTAAATCAGTGAGTCGACGAGGCTGGCCTATTCCACTTCCCCTGTACCTAATCCCTATTTATCGGCTATTATCCTACTTCACCTCCTTACTCACTGTTGGGTGCCCACGGCGGTTTGCTGCTCCCTGTGTTAACAGCGTACCTCGATGCGTCGCACGGACGTCCGGGTCGCTGGCTGGAGCTGCGTCTGGTCCTCTGGCGCTGGAGTAAGAGCGATTTCCCCTTTGCACCCCCTATTTATCCTCCCTACCTCAAAGGGATGCGGCTCTGAACAATGGGCTCTCGCCCCTCTAGCACGCGTACGGCGGTTCCGGGCGCTTTTGATATGCTAATCAGTGTGCGGCGTGCGCGGCGTAAATCTTAATTAATCCCTTACCTTCCCTAACAATGGGGCCTGCGCGCTCAAGCGTAATTATCCCAACCCTCCATGACTATGCGCAAGAGCCCCTGCGGTCCCGCTATTCATGCTGTCCCGTCCCTCCCCTGCTTGCCCCGTCGACCCGTGGGGGTGTGTGTGGGGGGAATGCGCCTCAACCGCGGTGGCCGAATGCCCCACGCCGCGACCATACCATATTAAGGCCGGTCGCAGCGCCGTGGCGCAACGTAGCGTCAGGGGAGGTCGTCCAATTCCCTGATCGCCGGAAACCGTGAGAGTTAATCCCGATAAGGGTTTCTCGGATAAAAACCGGTCGATCAGGTGATCTCCTCTTCCAGCTCTATGGGTGGAGGGAAAATGCGTGCGGGTGTGTTCATGTGAGGTGAGGTGAGGGGGACGAGGGGTTGGCTCTGTTGCTTGGTGGTGGCGAGGTCGGGGATGGGGCGCCTGCCGAACGGCTTCGTGGCGGCGGCATCACAAAGCCCCCCGAGGTGCCAGTCCCCGTCCCGGGCTGACTGGAGCACCTCGCTTGGGCCGCGCCCACGGGGCCCATGTAGTGTGCGAGGTCCCCCAACACGAGGGGTGCGGGTACTCCGGGATTTTGGGGCCTTCGGGTGACGGGGTTCTCTCTCGCCGGGGCCGCTTTCCACGGTTTTAAGCGGCGGACGTTGACCACCGTCTCTCGACCCCTCTCCCCGCCATAAATTAGTACCGTCCAGGGGGAGATCTGCCGCACCACGGTCCAGGGTCCCCGCCAGTAGGTCGTCAGTTTCCCCACCTGCCCGGCCCCAACGCGAGGGGTGTGTAGCCACACCTTAGCGCCTGTCAGGAATAAGGGGGGTTCCATGCGGGGTCGGGTGCCCTGTTCCTGCCGCCGATGCGCGGCTTCCCCTTGCGGGTATGCTCGGCCTCGGGCTTCTCGCAGGGTCTCCAACAGGTGTTCCACGGGGCGGCTTCCCTTCTCCGGCTGGGGGGAAGGGACGCCAAATAGCAGATCTGCGGGTAAACGAGACTCATGGCCGAACATCATTAAAAACGGGGTTTGTCCCGTCGACGTGTGTACGGTGGTGGCGTAGGCGAAAAGGGCATAGGGGAGGTGTTCGTCCCAATCCCGTTGATTTGCGGCCGCCATACGTTTGAGTTTCGCCGCTAGGGTCTGATTCATGCGTCTACCATACCGTTCGCTTGGGGGTGGTACGCTGTGGTTCGGTCCTTCTGGATTCCGAATTCTCGGCACAGTGCCTGGAACAGCTCGGCCTCGAACTCGCTACCCTGGTCGGTGAGGACTCATTCTAGGATCCCGTGCTTAAGTACGTAATGTTCCACGAATGCCCGGGCCACCACCAAGGCCGTTTATTCAGGGATGGCCACTGCCACGGGGTAGCGGGTGAAATACTCTACTGCGACTAGAATATACCGGTTGCCTCGATGGGATCGCGGGAATGGCCCCTGTAGATCGATCCCGACCAGCTGATTCGTGCAGCTGACGCGGAACGGCCTTAGGGGTACCTGGTATCGTGCCGGTTTCGGCCCGCACTGCTGACAGGCACGGCAGCCCTGTACCCAGGCCACCACGTCTTGTGCCAATTTGGGCCAGAGATACTGGCGACGCAGGGTCTCTCGCGTGCGTCGTTCCCCATCGTGGCCCCCGAGTGGGTGGTCATGCACCAGCCGTAGCAGCTGGGGTCACACCTGGGCAGGAACACAGATGCACCCCGGCTGGCCGGCCTCGGTTAACTCCCGTACCACTCCGTTCTGCACACACAACCGGGCATACAAACCGCTCCAGGGTCCTGGTAGGGCGCTCTTTTCCTCCCGCAGTGCTGCCTCCACTGCCGCCAGATCAGGATCTCGCTGCTGGGTCTGTCTCAGCTGCTCGTCGTTCAGGCCCGGGAAGGCACAGCCGACGTCCTCCTGGATCCGTCCGATCGGGTCCCGAGCCGCGGGTCCTGCGCTTGCCCGGCGGTCGACGGGATCCTCGGTGCCACCTGTGAGGGTCTCTGTGGTGCACACTGCACTCTCTCTCGCTGGGGGGGGGTCAGTGGCCGCGGCCTCTCGGGGGTCCGTTGCCTGCCGGCAGCGTCCCCCCGTGAAACACGGGCAGGCCTCCTCCGTCCTTGTCTCGGCGTACACCGTGGGTCGCCTCGACAAGGCGTCCGCGTTTGCATGCGTCCGGCCAGCCCGATACTCGATTTGCAGGTTGTACTCCTGCAACTGCGCCAACCACCGGGCCATCTGCCCCCGCGGCTCCTTGAATGTAAGAAGGAACTGCAGAGCATAATGGTCAGTGCGTACGCGACATCTCCTGCCGTACAAATACGGCCGGAACTGTTTGCATGCGAAAATCACGGCGTACAACTCTTGGCGGGTCATGCAATAGTTCAGCTCGGCCCCACTCAAGGTCCGGCTGGCGTACGCGATGACTCGTTCTGTCCCATCCTGTACCTGTGACAACACCGCGCCCAGCCCGCTGCTGCAGGCGTCGGTGTCCAAAATAAAATCGGTGGTAAAATCGGGAAAGCGAGGGTGGGGGCATGGGTGAGGTGGTCTTTGAGAGTGGTGAAGGCCGTCTGGCAGGCCCCCGTCTACTGATAGGGGTGCTTAGGGGAAGTGAGTTGGGTGAGGGGGCGTGCAATCTCGCTAAATCTCTTTACAAATCGACGATAATATGTGGCGAGCCCCAAAAATGATCTGATCTCCGTCAGATTCCTTGGCCGTGGCCACTCCACTACGGCGCGCACCTTCTCCAGATCGGTGTGCATGCCTGCCTCGCTGACGCGGTGCCCGAGGTACCCCACCTCGCGTTGTGCGATGTAACACTTACGTGGCTTGAGCTTGAGATGAGCCGCTCGCAGTCGCTGGAATACCTCTCGTAACCTGGACCAATGCTCACACAAAGATCTACTGAACACTATCACATCGTCCAAGTAAATCAGGCACTGTTCCCATTGCAAGCCCCGCATCACCAACTCCATCAGCCGCTGGAACGTCGCGGGCGCATTGGTGAGTCTGAACGGGAGTACTCGAAACTCGAATAGCCCCATCGGGGTGGTGAATGCGGTTTTCGGCCGATCCTCCTCCGCCATTTCCACCTGCCAGTACCCGGATGCGAGATTGAGGGTGGAAAAATATCGCGCTCCAGCGAGGCTGTCAAAAGTGTCGTCGATGCGGGGTATGGGGAAGGCGTCACCGAGCGTGACTGCGTTCAGTTTACGGTAATCAACGCAGAACCGGGTTGACCCATCCTTTTTCGTTACTAGTACCACCGGGGCTGACCAGGGGCTCGCCGAGGGCTGAATAATGTTATCGCGAAGCATGTCACCAACCGCCTCTTTGATCTGTGTGCGTTCGGGTGCGCCCACTCGGTACGCAGGGAGTTTGATGGGTCTGGCTGCACCGGTGTCAATTTGGTGCTTAACAAGGTCGGTCCGACTCACGTCCGAGTCGTGTTCACTGAACACGTCGGCATACTCCTGCAGTAACTCGCACAGCCGATCGGCCTCTCCCTTAGGTAAATCCGCCCATGGCACATGTAACGCGTCGAGCAGGGGGACGACCTCCGCTCGCGGAGTCGGGCCGACTCGCCATGCCAGGTCCTGGTCCCCCTCAGAACGACCGGGGTCCTCAGCCCAGAGTGCGAACACCGATTCGTCAGAGTGGCGTGCGTGCAAGGGGTGTACGGTGGCGATCGGGGTGCACCATCGCAGTATCGCTGGGGTACTGTGGGGGTTAAACATCCGCATAAACAATCGGCCCCCATCTGCGTTTACCAACGTGGCGGATCCCACGACCCCATACCGTTTCGCCAACTCCGGGTGAGGAGTTAGCATTACCTCTCCTGATGGTCGGAGCGCGGGGTCGGTGGGGGATGTTGCTACCGGCACCAGCATCTCGGTGAGCGGCCCGATGGTGACTGCCGTCGCCAGGATAGCGGCCACAGGTGCGAAGCGGGGGCATGTTGGTTCTCGTCCCAGGAATGGAATCCGCTCGCCGTTGCTCTCCATGGTGGCGCATCGCTGGCGGGGTTGCACGTTGAGTCCCAGCTTTTCTAAGAGGTCGGTACCTGCAATACACTCGTGACACAACGCACTCGACACGTAGAACTCCTGGGTGCACACCTGGCTGCCTATGCGGACCTCTAGGGTGGCTCTCCCCAGCAACCCCATTCCGGCTCCGCTCGCCGTGTGCAGCGCGCGGTCCGGGGCCTGCAGGTGACGCACGTCGACCCCAATCACGCTGCAGTGCGCTGCGCTCACGAGCGAGGCCACCGCCCCCGTGTCCAGCAGGATTCGGGTACGCACACTGTTTACCTCCCCTTCCACCAGCGACGTGGCCCCCGTGATCCCCGCCACCAGCTCCCGTAGCCAGTCGCCAGGAGTCACCGTTTCCGTGGGCGTTGTAGCTGGAACCTGTGTGGAGATCACTCGCTCGCCATTATTCTCATTATCGTTTATTTGTATCGGGACCGCGTCGATTGCACCCCTAGTTGGTCCACTCACTAGGAGGCGTTGGAGTTTAACCCCCGCGTCTGCCTAGCTCGGGTGATTTCAGGACAGTCTCTCACTAGATGATCTCGGCGATCGCACATATAACATGTCCGGGGAGGGGGGGGCGGCTCCGTAGCGGGTCCCCTGTCCGTTCCCTCTCCCTCAGTACGCAGTTGTCCCATATCGGACTCTAATTGGGCTACCCTCCCGGCCAGCCCCCCTACTGTCGAGCGTAGTTCCCCCATCTCAGTCTCAACGGTACACTGTAGCTTAACCATATTTCGGCTCATTTTATCGTCTACTTGGGTTACCCTCTCACCTACTTGGGTTACCCTCTCACCTACTTGGTTTATCATATCTCCCATACCAGCCTGTAACCCAACTACCCACCCCGGGGTTTTCTCGCTGGGTCTCTGGGGCTCCCTTGCCCGTCCCCTTACTGCGATCTCTTCCTCTTCGTCGGAGAGTAGGCTCGCTACGGCGCACTCTCGTCCCCTCCCTCGAGGCTGCGCGCGCTCACCCGAGAGTTTCTTGCATTTGCGCGCACGCTTGACGAGGGTGTTAAAGGAGAGGCATGCACCGTCGACATTTGGCTGCCACCACGGAGTGTGTGCCAAATATCGCTGGACCTTCCCGGCGGCGAGGCCCTCAATTATTTTTGCCTCGTACTCCGGGTACGCGAGCTGGGTCAACATGCGTACGTCCTCGGCGTAATCTCGTAAATCCTCGCCGGGTTGGCGGCGGCGTGCCTCTAATGCCGCCTGCGCCTCCTCCTCATCATACTTGCCGAAGCGCTCTTCGAGTTGGCACATTAGTTCCTCCCAATGAGTTTGAGCGCTTGCGGGCAAAGCTTCCACAAAGTCAGCTGCCCGCCCATCTAAATGTAGTTCTAATTGCTGCAACGCCTCCTCATCTGACCACCCATTAACCTTTTTAGCCCCCCTGATGCTGCGGGCAAACGATTTCCATGATGGAATTCCTTTGCCCGTAAATGTGCATTTGATTTTAATCTGGGTTGGGGGGCCTCTTTCCCTTGGGGGTGCGGGGGATCGTCCCGTTTCTGACACCAATTTGTCGGGGTCGCTGGCCCCCGAGATCTCTCCCTCGATAATGCTAACGGCTGGGCTAACATCATCACTCGCCCCCCCCCGCTGCTATGTGAACCGCTGCTGGGTTCCTCACCCATGGTGTGGGAGCCGTCGCTCGAGGATTCCCCTCCACCGCGGGTCCGCGTAATAGGCATGGTTAGTTACTGAGTAGTATTCTGCCCCTCTTCACGCTACTACGATACCTCCCTTTCCTAATCGCGCACCTGCGACCCACACGGAGCGAACGTACGCACACCCACACACACACACGCAGCTCCGCACACTCCAACTCAACACTGACTACTCACGTTATGATCGCGCACCTGTATCGCACACGGGGTGGACGCACGCGCACACACGCAGCTCCCCATGCGACACACTGCTCAACAAGATCACGCGAGACCACGCTTCGTTATTAATGATTTATTATCTGCTACCTGGTAATTAATGTTAAATCAGTGAGTCGACGAGGCTGGCCTATTCCACTTCCCCTGTACCTAATCCCTATTTATCGGCTATTATCCTACTTCACCTCCTTACTCACTGTTGGGTGCCCACGGCGGTTTGCTGCTCCCTGTGTTAACAGCGTACCTCGATGCGTCGCACGAACGTCCGGGTCGCTGGCTGGAGCTGCGTCTGGTCCTCTGGCGCTGGAGTAAGAGCGATTTCCCCTTTGCGCCCCCTATTTATCCTCCCTACCTCAAAGGGATGCGGCTCTGAACAATGGGCTTGCGCCCCTCTAGCACGCGCACGGCGGTTCCAGGACGCTTTTGATATGCTAATCAGTGTGCGGCGTGCGCGGCGTAAATCCTAATTAATCCCTTACCCTCCCTAACAATGGGGCCTGCGCGCTCAAGCATAATTATCCCAACCCTCCATGACTATGCGCAAGAGCCCCTGCGGTCCCGCTATTCATGCTGTCCCGTCCCTCCCCTGCTTGCCCCGTCGACCCGTGGGGGTGTGTATGGGGGGAATGCGCCTCAACCGCGGTGGCCGAATACCCCACGCCGCGACCATACCATATTAAGGCCGGTCGCAGCGCCGCGGCGTAACGTAGCGTCGGGGGAGGTCGTCCAATTCCCTGATCGACGGAAACCGTGAGAGTTAATCCCGAGAAGGGTTTCTCGGATAAAAACCGGTCGATCAGGTGATCTCCCCTTCCAGCTCTATGGGTGGGGGGAAAATGCGTGCGGGTGTGTTCATGTGAGGTGAGGTGAGGGGGACGAGGGGTTGGCTCCGTTGCTTGGTGGTGGCGAGGTCGGGGATGGGGCGCCTGCCAAACGGCGTCGTGGCGGCGGCATCACAACACTCCGTGGCATGTCTAGCCTAGTGGGCTGTGTGCTCACATGGCTCGGAGAGTGTGGTCCCGTCATGCTATGGCTGACGGCTTGACCTGACAGCCCGGAGATTGAGACCCTCCGTGGTGCGTCTGGAGCAGTAGGCTCGCCCTGACGGCCCGGAGATTGAAACACTCCGAGGCGCGTTGAAACCGTGGGCTGGAGATTCGTGGTGTTCAGGTGTAGTTGTCCCGTTACGTTGGGACTGTATCCCTCAGTTGTTAGGGTGCATGTTGTGCAGGGAGTGAACGATGGGTCGTCTCAGATCGGTCGGTACAGCTATATGCTACGATGCGAGTCTTGGAGAGAGATTGGGTCTCAGCTCGGTCGGTACAGCTATATGCTGCGATGCGAGTCTTGGAGAGAGATTGGGTCTCAGATCGGTCGGTACAGCTATATGCTGCGATGCGAGTCTTGGAGAGAGATTGGGTCTCAGCTCGGTCGGTACAGCTATATGCTGCGATGCGAGTCTTGGAGAGAGACTGGGTTGAAGCCCCCCGATATGGCCGATGCATGCTACTGGTTGTGATGCCGCGTCAGAAAGGCGGTGGGGTGGTAACACGGAAATTCCCCCCCGATATGGCCGACGTGCGCAGTTTTAGGATGGAGGCGCCACGTTGGAAAGGCGGGGGGTGCTAACGGTTGACATGTAATGTCGGTGGTAGTCCTCATTGAGGGCTGCTGGGACGCAAGCACGGGATGCCTTTTGGAGATGCAGTTCGTGCGTGCGGCCACCATTTATGGACAGGAGCAGGCAGATTTATTTTGTTTGTGTCATGTAAATTTTATATATATATATTTTAAAATGTAGATACTGGAGCAGCCCTGAAGTGCGACTTCTTTGCCCAGTACATGGGTCGGCCCTGAAGTACGACTTCTCGACCCGGGACGTAGACATACGTCCGGATAAGTGTGTGTAGAGGGGTGATAGACATGTTGGTCTTCGCCTTCTCTCCACCTGACGGATGGGAGGCTGGCAGGGTGGTGTGGAACCCTGCCATCCATGCGGTGGTTGTGCATCCAACGCGTCAGAATCTGTATATTTGTTGTTGTTAATTCCCCGTTTTCTATGCAGATTCCAAGGAGGGCTAGGTGTGCCTCGGGTCGTTTGTTCACATGTCATTGCTTCACCTTTTTGTTGATTGATGCTTGTATATAGTGTAAAGTTGTACAGGTTGGTTATGGTATTTATGGTTGCTTTCTTGTTCTCTTTTCTTTTCCTGTTGAGGCTCGCGTATTTTTTTTCTCTCGCTCCCTTTCGTTAATTTAAACTTTCTAATTATTGACAGCCGGGGTGGCTGGAGGCTACATAGAGGGGGGTAATGTAGTTACATAAGAAGGGAGGGGCTGCTGGGGGCTCTGGGTCCCTGGGCAGGCCAGGCGCTTAATCCCCTTGGCACCAGGCGTGGGTTCTCAGGCGGGTTGAGACGACCCATCGTTCACTCCCTGCACAACATGCACCCTAACAACTGAAGGATACAGTCCCAACGTAACGGGACAACTACACCTGAACACCACGAATCTCCAGCCCACTGTTTCAACGCGCCTCGGAGTGCTTCAATCTCCGGGCCGTCAGGGCGAGCCTACTGCTCCAGACGCACCACGGAGGGTCTCAACCTCCGGGCCGTCAGGTCAAGCCGTCAGCTACTCTATGACGGGACCACACTCTCCGAGCCATGTGAGCGCACAGCCCACTAGGCTAAACATGCCACGGAGTGTTTCAATCTCCGGGCTGTCAGGTCAAGCCGTCAGCCATCGCATGACGGGACCACACTCTCCGAGCCATGTGAGCACACAGCCCACTAGGCTAGACATGCCACGGAGTGTCTCTATCTCCGGGCTGTCAGGTCAAGCCGTCAGCCATAGCATGACGGGACCACAACTCTCGTGTTAGACACGCAACACCCGCTGGGCCATCCTGGTCAGGATCTGCACCCCAAGATATTTGAGAGCCAACATGACAATTTCAAATCCTTGGCAGCATGTCACCATCTCAAGATAAATGCCCCATACAGTATATACATCGTTAACAATGACAGCACAAGCTATACATTAACAATCACGAACAAAGCTTCGCACACACATTGACAACACTCACGAGCAAAGCTCCACACAGTTTACCCAACAACAATCACGACTCCCCGACGACAACGAAGAGAATGTCAACAAAAAAATCATTAATCCGGAGCGCGTAAATTGACGAAGTGTCAGGGGCCTGGTCTCCCGACCTCCAACCTTTGGCCAAAACAGCAAAGGCGGCGACCAGCGTGTCGGTCGATGTGCCGGCCCCGGCGCTTGTTACAGTAGGAATGGCGCCCTCACTGTCTGGTCGCAGCGCTGATGACGCGGTATGCTAGGTTGCAAACAACTGTCACCCGGCGGTGAGGGACGCAGCGCTGATGACGCGGCGTTTTTCGGTTGGACAGCGCTGAGCTCAGAAGTGATGTCACTCCCAGCGGCCACTGCTCCCCCGGCAGAAGCGACGACACAACGGGATGTATTTGTGCCGGGAACGGCTGCCATCTTTGTGTTTGAGCCGGCGGAATGGCGCGGCCACTGCGCCGCCCCTCTCCCTCCTGCCTCCGCCTGTGAGCGACGCATGTCGTCCAGTATGGAGACGGTGGCGTGGAGCAGCTCAGTGAGGCGAAGCAGCGCCTCCTCCATCGCTGCTCCCGACGCTGGAGAGGAGACGGTCGGCGGAGCAGACATCTGTTCAGCCGGCGGTGCAGAGTCGCTGTCGGCCGGCATTGGCCGCCCCATCGCTGCTTGTTCCTCGACATCGCCGTCAGGACTGAAGGTATGTGGCTTACTTCTTGTCTCCATAGCCACTTCTGACACCAAATGTAACGGGTTCCAGAGACACTTGTAGAGGTAACTTCTTTATTACGATTCAACAGCACTCCAACAGTCCAACACTCAAACACTCCAACTCTCCAACTCTCCAACACTCCAACTCTCCAACAGTCCTGATACTCTGTTACAGCCTAGGTACACAGCCTAGGTACACAGCCTAGATACTCTACTCTGGCTACACTCTGGAACTCTCCCTCACAAGGTCGTAGAGTCGGAAGTTCCAGAGTCTCACCACTGGCTCTCACAGCGTCCCAGGATCCTCCGATGGCTGGTCTTGGGTTTTGGGTCTTGAGCTACGACTGGGGGGCCTGATCGTCCAGGGAGCTCCGCTTTTATGCCCAGTCCCCAACGAGGGATGGGGCCGTGTGCGCCCCCAGATATCCCACAGAGCACACACAGCCCCTCCCTTTGGCGGCGCCAAGGGGATTAAGCGCCTGGGAACCCAACGCCTGACGCCAAGAGGCTTAAGCGTCTAACCCGCCTGGGAACCCACGCCTGGCGCCAAGGGGATTAAGCGCCTGGCCCACCCAGGGACCCAGAGCCCCCAGCAGCCCCTCCCTTCTTATGTCACTACAAATATGCCAAATTCCTCTTGATATGCATATTCTTTTGTCAAGGCGCCCTTTTCCCCTCTTCCAACCCAGCTTATATATGTGCTCCAAGCACGTGTGCTGTTTCATTCAGACGCTGTTGCCTCGACAGACCTGGTTTTCATCTGAGGACGGCTGCTTGCGTTGTGGCCGAAACGTCGTGAGAATTGTTTTATGTTTTATTTTTATTATTTTATTACTTCCCTTCCATGTGACTTTACCGAAAGAACCAAGAAGAAGTACATTACTGTGGGAGGCAAATGCCAGAACGACCATCTTTCACAGGCAGAAACGTCAGCAGGTAGGTAAAAACAAAACACACACACAAACACACACGTTTGGGACGCAAGCACCATGGCTAACTTTCAATTACAATTACATAATTTATGTAATGTTTATGTTACAGTCAGAGACAGATTTGCATTGTTTTGCATACAGCTGTAGTGACATGGGAGGGGAGGGGCTGCTGGGGGGCTCTGGGACCCTGGGCGGCCCAGGCGCTTGGGCCCCTTGGCGCCGGGCACTGGGTTCCCAGGCGGTCCAGACGCTTAAGCCCCTTGGCGCCAGGCGTTGGGTTCCCGGGCGGCCCAGGCGCTTAAGCCCCTTGGCGCCACCAACGGGGGGGGGGGGGGGGGGGGGCTGTGTGTGCTCTGTGGGATATCTGGGGGCGCACACGGCCCCACCCCTCGTTGGGGACTAGGCATAAAAGGGGAGCTCCCTGGACGATCAGGGCCAGTTATAGCTCAAGACCCAAGACCAGCCATGTGAAGACCCTGGGACGCTGTGAGGGCCAGTGGTGGGACTCTGGAACTCCCGGCTTTACGTCCTTGTGAGGGCGAGTTCCAGAGCGTAGCCAGAGTAGTGATTCTAGGCTGTGTACCTAGGTTGTGTACCTAGGCTGTAACAGAGTAGTTGGACTGTTGGACTGTTGGACTGTTGGAGTGTTGGAGAGTAATAAAGAAGTTACCTCTACAAGTGTCTCCGGAACCCGTTACACAGCTACAGCCAGAACACTCAATATTGTTTAACTCTTAACACAGTTTTTTTATTTTTTTATTAGTTTTTATTGATTTATTTACATGCAATTTGCTGAAAGCTGCTGAGATGAAGGAAGACACTAGCATTCTTGTGCATATTCGAGACAAAGACTGTGTGTCTCTGGAGGTGCGAAGTCCTGTTATAGACAGTACACCAGGTTCTTGACAAAGTCTAGTGCATCAGTTACTGTGACCTCAGAAGAACAGCGAGTTAGCAATATTTTATATTAATAAATATTAATTAATAATTCCCTCACATTTTCACATTTCAAAAGTGGGAGGTTGGCCCGTGATTTCACTCAGCTGGTGTTTCACTCCCCCAAGAAGCGCAACATAAGTGAGATGGTTTTCGTTGAGACATTGTCTGCAGATAAGCTGTTAGGCTACCTCATCCATCAGGTACAGAAACAACAGAGTCAACTGAGGTAACTAGCGAAAGTGACTGTGAAAACAGGGCTAGTGCAAAAGCTGGTCCACAAAGACCAAGTTCAATGGCCTCCATCAATACTGCAGAGGACACGAGGACACTTTACAGTGCGGCATTAATATTAAAGATGCTTCTGTGTGACTCTCCCGGTATAAAATGCCCGTGGCCACCCACATCAGATGACCTAAATGTGAGCGAGGCAAAATCTGTCGTTCCAATTGAACTGTACAATCTGATTTCCTGGATTATTGGTGCAACTGAGGAACCAACACTGGCCCATTATGTTGATATTCCAGATGATTTGAACCTTATAGTGATATCTATCTGTCAAGACATTGTGTATCTTGCATCTAAGGGTCGGAGGCAGACCCCTAAATCATTGTGTCTTAGTCTAACGGTTCGCCATTTAACAGGTTCATCACAAATTGTGTCACTTCTAAATAGACTAGGACATTGTGCAGCATGGGACACCGTTGTCAGTCTAGACACTAGCCTTGCTCAACTTCAACTAGTAGAGGGCAGAGACAAAATACCAAAGGGATTCTTAAAGAAGGTTCCTACAGTACTTGTATGGGACAATATTGACTTTGGGGAGGAGACACTGTCAGGTCGTGGAACTACCCACCACACAAATGGGATTATGCTGCAAAGTTCTGTAGTTGAACCTGTGTCAACAACAGACAACCACTACAGAAGGGAAACCCCTCATTGAAAGTACCCCCTAGCATCCCTGTCGAACAGTACCATCAGTCTAATAGACAAGGACCACAGAACTTGTTTCATCAGGAAAGTGTTCCATTACAGGCGGACACATACAAATTGAACACGGTGTCTGCTGTACAAACTGAACTGGCATATGTTTTTTGTAAAGTCCATAGATGCTGAAAGATGCACAATACCAAGCTGGACAGGTATACATATGTGGTGGTCAAGGTTGACACCAAGGTTGACACAGGTCACACAGGTCACACAAGCTAGGGGAGAGGTACGTACCGGTCTGGACCGGTCCGGACCGGCAGGGACGAGAGGTGGTTGGAACCGCTCTGAGGGGAGGGGGCTGGCGAGAGCCAGGGCCCCGAGACACCCCCGCCCCTCAGAGAGAGGGAATATATAAGACGGCTCCCGGAGAGCGGAGGGGGTCCATCTCACCAGAAGCTGAAGGAGGTGCGGCCGGAGATCCTGGACCCCAAGCCTCGAGGATGCCGCCCCGCTGGGACTGAGTGGGCTGAGTAGCTGTAGGCTAGGGAAGGAGAGTAATTGAGTAGCTGTAGGCTAGGGAAGGAGAGTAATTGAGTAGCTGTAGGCTAGGGAAGGAGAGTAATGAGAATAGAGCCGGAGGCTGTACCTCCCTAGGTTGTGTGGTTGGGCTGTTCCCCCAGTGAGTCCGGAGGACTAGTGTTATTGGAATAAAAGCGTGTGGCCTCTACGAAGTCTCTGTCTCATTCAAGAATACTACACATACATTACCTCAAGGTGATGGCACTCTGCAAAAGTCAGCACTGTATTATCTTCCAGTCATTGAGGCTTCACCGACAGAGATGTCAACAGTAAACACAATTCTGAAGCGAAGTGTCCAAATTTATAATCAGCTAGAACTGGACCATATAGTGTTAGTTTTTGACAAAGCTATATATGCCAAAGCTCAGCAAATCCGCTGGAAAGATGATGACTTTACTCAGCGTAAAGCGATTAGACTAGGTGAATTTCACACATGCATGTCCTACCTGAGCATTCTAGGAAAAAGGTTTGGAGATGCAGGACTGCAAGACATACTCATTGAGTCCAAAGTTGTTGCCCCAGGATCCAGTGGTCATCATTACAACCGCAGCATGAGGGCACACAAACTTCTGTATGAGAGTCTGCAACGCATGAGACTCCTCACCTTCTTAGATTCTCTGCCACAAGAGGAGAGATATGGATGTCATCAATGAGATCAAATGTGCATTCCCGAACAGAACAATGGTTGTTTTGTGTGTAAATGAGATATTTGACTAAATGTGTTCGAAATATGAAGACTTTGTTAAAAGAAGAAGTGCAGAAAACCCAATGTTTGCCTTCTGGAGTTCATACATCGACATGGTACAGATACTCCTATTTGTGAGAGCAACACGAGAATCAGATTGGCAGCTTCACCTGTCAACAGTGCGCTTGATGGTGGCATGGTTTTTTGTGTACAATCGTGTAAATTATGCTAGGTATTTATCTTCTTACTGGCTGGAAATGATCAATTTGCCCCTCACACATCCTTCTTGCCACAGTGAGCTCAGTGTTAAAGGCCAGTGGACTGTCCAACGTCAAAGTGTCCATGGATTTGCCTCGATTGCTTGTGACCAGGCCATTGAGCAAACATGCAACAGAGATTCCAAGACAAAGGGTGGTTGGACAGGGTTAACACAGAATCGGGCTGAAGTATATCGCTGGATATTATTCTTAGGTTTTTTTCGGTAAAGTCACGTAGGTAAAAAACATTAAAAAGCAAAATAAAATAAAATAAAAATCACGACGTTTCGGAGGCAACACAAGCTTCCGTCTTCAGGTGGTACCGTCACAGCCACGACAGCTGTATCAAGTAAATGAGAGATTGCAGAAGCTACCACTCCGTTTATATAATGGTTGGAGAAGGTGGTGGGGCAAGGGCCGCATACTTTTATTAATTTGGTAAGGTGAGGCTTAAGACTAAGAATAGACTGCATAACAAAGGCTGAGCCTTTGTTATGGAGAGGTGCGGTTTGTGACTCAACCTGTAACAGGGAGACCACCACTAGACATGGTAAAACTGTGATGGTTGTCTGTCAAATAAGATTGGCAAATAAGTGTAGTTAATCTGTTTTGCATGGTTAATCACATCTTTCCAATGATTACTCAGTTTGTAACCATCATCACGGTTGAAATTATGTCTGTGTTTGTATATTTGTATGGCTTCGTGTACAAACCTTTGATGGTAGCCAGGAGGTTTGCAGAGAACCTTGGTCTCGGAAAATACAATTTCATGAGAGCCCACCGAGTTGTAGCAATGATCGGCAACGGCCGAAGAATCAGTTCTGCCGTGTTTCAGATCTGACTTGTGCTCGCGGACACGATCAGAAACATGACGTTTCGTTTCTCCAATGTAGCAATCACCACAAATGCAACTCAATTTGTCGACTCCAGGATACTACTGTATAAGTCAGGAACGACATCCTTCACAGATGGAATCAAATCACGGATTTTATGCACTGTACTGAATCGGACTTGGATCTTATGTTTGTTTAGAATTTTGGAGATCGTTTTGGTCACGCCTGCTATGTATGGCAACGTGATAGTTTTGGTCGGAGTTTCATGTGGCTGTTTCTGTATGGTGGAAGAAACAGCTTGACGGATAGTGCGGTCAGAGTATCCGTTCATCCTGAGGGCCCGATGTACCTGACATGGTGCTCTGGTCCCGTTCGCTCAAGAAGGTCTTCATCATTGAGCTCACAGTACCCTGGGAGGACTCAGTAGATGAGGCTTATGAGCGAAAACATCTGCGCTATGCCGATCTAGCTGCCGAAGCATGGTATCATGGCTGGAACACAGAAGTCCGACCAGTGGAGGTGGGCTGCAGAGGTTTTGTGGCAACATCTACAACCAGACTGCTTAGAGACCTGGGAATTAAGGGCCAGAGCCAGCGTTCGGCAATCAGAGCTGTATCGGAGGCGGCAGAAGGCAGCAGTCAGTGGCTCTGGATGAAGAGGAAAGACCCCAGCTGGGCCCCAAAGTGAGAGGGCCAGGAGGTATGCAGTCAACAATGCTTGACTCAGGGAAGAGGACACCCCTGCCATGCATAGTCCCATGGGATGTTGGCTATCAACAACAAGGCAACTCCTATGACTAATTGGGTATGGGACGCAAGCGTAGGATTGATCACCCTGTCGCTGGCCGCCTTTGGGGAGGGTGTATAGTATGAAAGGCCGAAACACCCTAGGAACCAAAGGTTCACTACTGACGATGCGCTCCCCAAATTTCACCAGGCTCACCGTTCATGAACTCTTGGAAGTGCTTGCACAAAGGATAGTAACATCTCATCCTGTGTTCTTTGGAATCTGAATATCTGGACTTGTCCAGTGACTGCTGAGAAAGATCAGCTGACAACAGGGGAAAGTCCTTGTGGCGGCACGGAGAGACGGCTGACAGGAGGGAATAGACAACACTGGGACAGTCATGGGTTAGCTTCCCATTTCTGTAGTTTCCCATGCTTCGCAGTATGTTGGAAACACCCGCTTTAGCTACAGAAAGTCAACATACGAGAATACCCCTAGAGTCTGCGAGAGCGGGGGCGGAAGATGACTCATCGACTGACAACATGGTAACGACTGGACCGGAAATGACTACGAGTAATGAGAGCACAGCACAAGAGAACACCACAGCAACTGTCACAAGTTCCGCTGCAACAGCAGGCCACAAACAGATGCAGGTATGTGTCTGTGGTTGGAGGAAAGTTACATCACACCATGGGTTGAGGATCCACCAGGGGAAGAAGGGGTGTTTGGGTAAAGAGAGACAGAGGCCTCGCATTGATTACTTTCTGCGAAAGCGATCAAATCAGTCGAATGAAGCACAGCAACTGGACGCAAACCATAGTTTGCAGTGCATCAGTACCACTGTCATGGAGGACGTAAACTCAAGCACCGAAGTAACAACTGAGGTGGAACCAACAACAGGAGTGGAACTCACCCAGCCTCCCAGACCTGCAGTCGAGAGGAGACTACCAGGGCACAGACCGTATGTGAAGTGGCCTGGCGCCAGTGACAAGAAGTTGTGGGAAACAGTGAATACTGACCTTACCTTGACCCTCGAGAAACTTCGAGGCACAGTGGAGAAGAAGTTGGAGAGGATGGGGGACATCATCTATGAGTACGGGGCAGAAAGCTTTGGAGTGCAAGAGAAAAAAGGCAGGAGAAAAGTTCCAACCCCACCAGTTTCCAGGAGGCAAAAATAAATCAAGCGCCTCATTCAAGAAAGGAGACAGATTAAGAAACAGTGGAAGAAAGCCTCAGAAGTGGAAAAGGAGGGCATAGAGGCACTTCAGGCTGACATCAAAACCCGGTTGGCATCCCTCCATAGAGCAGAGAACCTACGGAAGCGCAGAAGGAAGAAAGAACAAACTAGAACTCGATTCTATAAAGATCCCTTCAAGTTCCTTAAAAGTCTCTTCACGAAGGAAAAAAGTGGAGTTCTAAAAACAACAAAGAAAGACCTAGAAGAGCACCTGAGAACAACAAACTTTGACTCAAAGCGACATGAACATCTGGCCATCCCATCAGATATCCCACCCATTGAACCCCCGGAACATCATATTGAGACCAGCCCTCCGACATGGAAAGAGGTGGAAAACACAGTTCGAAGGGCAAGAACAGCATCAGCCCCGGGACCAAATGGAGTCCGGTACAAAGTGTATAAGAACGCACCAGACGTCCTGAGGTTCCTCTGGAGGCTTATGAAAACAGCTTGGCAAAAGAAGATAATACCCAAAGTGTGGCGTAGGGCAGGCGGGGTCCTGATCCCTAAGGAGAAGGATGCAGTGAACATAAGCCAATTCCACCCAATCTCCTTACTGAATGTCGAGGGTAAAATCTTCTGTAGGGTCATTGCCCAGAGGATGGCCGAGTACCTGCAAAGGAATGCGTACGTCGATACATCTGTACAGAAGGCAGGAATATCAGGGTTCTCTGGCTGCTTGGAACATTCCAGCATGATCTGGCATAAGATCCAACTGGCCAAGGTGGAGAAAAGGGACCTCCATGAAGTCTTCCTCGACCTCGCCAATGCATTTGGCTCTGTGCCCCATGAACTCCTGTGGTCTGCCTTCAGATTTTTCCACATACCGGACACCATCACAACCCTGGTGAAGTCGTACTTTCAGGACCTGCAGTTCTGCTTCACCACCTCAGAGTTCACCACCTCATGGCAATGCCTGAATGTAGGTATAATGGCGGGATGTACCATTTCTCCATTGGCATTCACAATGGCAATGGAGGTTATCATTAGATCCTCAAAATGGGTTGCTGGTGGACAGCGAGTCGACTCTGGTTTTCGCCTCCCTCCACTCAGAGCCTACATGGACGACATTACAACATTGACCACCACTGTCCCATGCACCAGGAGACTGCTCAAAAAACTCGAGAACATCAGCTGGGCCCGTATGAAGATTAAACCATCCAAGTCACGCAGCATCTCGATTGTGAAGAGAGTACTCTGTGACCTGAAATTCTTCATCGGAGATGACCAAATCCCAACAGTGTCTGAGCAGCCGGTAAAAAGCCTTGGAAGGTGGTATGATGCAAGCCTGAAGGACAAAGACCAGGTGCAACAGCTGCGCAAAGACATCAGTAGTAGCCTACAGTCCATCGACAACACCCAGCTACCTGGAAAGTTAAAGGCCTGGTGTCTGCAGTTTGGTCTCCTACCCCGGGTGTTGTGGCCCCTAGCAGTGTATGAGGTTCCAATCTCAACAGTGGAGAAGATGGAAAGAGGAGTCACGAGCTACTTAAAGAAGTGGCTCGGAGTTCCACGATGCCTTACCACCATAGGCCTCTATGGAGATGGTGTCCTCAAGCTGCCCCTCACCAGTCTAACCGAGGAATTCAAGTGTGCAAAAACCAGGCTCCAGATGACACTGAATGAATCTCGAGACCCAGTGGTGAGCAACAACGCGCCGACCTTGGCAACTGGGCGCAAATGGAGGCCAGGAAAAGCAGTCCAGGAGGCAACAGCAGCCCTCAGACATGCTGACATTGTGGGTCATGTTCAGCAAGGGAGAGGAGGCCTTGGGCTAACTAGCCGTGCTGCTTGGAGTAAGGCCACTGCACCAGAGCGGCGGAAGATGGTAGTGCAGGAAGTACGCCATCAGGAGGAGGCTGCAAGGTGGGCCAAGGCAGTCTCTCTTGCTAAACAGGGACAGTGGACTCGATGGGACAGTGTGGAGAAGAGGAAGATCAGCTGGAAGGATCTGTGGGCCATGGAAGCGAGGCGGTTGAGCTTTTCCATCAGAGCAACATATGACGTCCTTCCAACACCAGTTAATCTTCACCAATGGTATGGTGAAGATCCGGACTGTGCCCTCTGTTCCATGTCAGCCAACCTTAGGCACATTCTCACAGGGTGTAAAACAAGCCTCACCCAAGGACGCTACACTTGGCGTCACAACCAAGTCCTTAAAAACCTTGCGTCCGCCCTGGAGGACAAGCGAGCTGCCACTAACTCCCTACCACCCCCAGCAGCATCACACCCCTTACGGACGACCTTTGTCCGCGAAGGGGCTAAACCACCGAAGAGCGGCTCTACACCAATAGAGCGAGACCAGCTGCACTTGGCCCGCGACTGGAAAATGCTAGCTGACATTGGCCGGCAACTTGTGTTTCCTCCGGAGATCGCAACCACCACCCTAAGACCTGACATGGTGCTCTGGTCCCGTTCGCTCAAGAAGGTCTTCATCATTGAGCTCACAGTACCCTGGGAGGACTCAGTAGATGAGGCTTATGAGCGAAAACATCTGCGCTATGCTGATCTAGCTGCCGAAGCACGGCATCATGGCTGGAACACAGAAGTCCGACCAGTGGAGGTGGGCTGCAGAGGTTTTGTGGCAACATCTACAACCAGACTGCTTAGAGACCTGGGAATTAAGGGCCAGAGCCAGCGTTCGGCAATCAGAGCTGTATCGGAGGCAGCAGAAGGCAGCAGTCAGTGGCTCTGGATGAAGAGGAAAGACCCCAGCTGGGCCCCAAAGTGAGAGGGCCAGGAGGTATGCAGTCAACAATGCTTGACTCAGGGAAGAGGACACCCCTGCCATGCATAGTCCCATGGGATGTTGGCTATGAACAACAAGGCAACTCCTATGACTAATTGGGAATGGGACGCAAGCGTAGGATTGATCACCCTGTCGCTGGCCGCCTTTGGGGAGGGTGTATAGTATGAAAGGCCGAAACACCCTAGGAACCAAAGGTTCACTACTGACGATGCGCTCCCCAAATTTCACCAGGCTCACCGTTCATGAACTCTTGGAAGTGCTTGCACAAAGGATAGTAACATCTCATCCTGTGTTCTTTGGAATCATAAAATCCGTGATTTGATTCCATCTGTGAAGGATGTCGTTCCTGACTTATACAGTAGTATCCTGGAGTCTACAAATTGAGTTGCATTTGTGGTGATTGCTACATTGGAGAAACGAAACGTCATGTTTCTGATCGTGTCCGCGAGCACAAGTCAGATCTGAAACACGGCAGAACTGATTCTTCGGCCGTTGCCGATCATTGCTACAACTCGGTGGGCTCTCATGAAATTGTATTTTCCGAGACCAAGGTTCTCTGCAAACCTCCTGGCTACCATCAAAGGTTTGTACACGAAGCCATACAAATATACAAACACAGACATAATTTCAACCGTGATGACGGTTACAAACTGAGTAATCATTGGAAAGATGTGATTAACCATGCAAAAAATATTTAACTACACTTATTTGCCAATCTTATTTGACAGACAACCATCAGTTTTACCATGTCTAGTGGTGGTCTCCCTGTTACAGGTTGAGTCACAAACCGCACCTCTCCATAACAAAGGCTCAGCCTTTGTTATGGACAAAGGCTCAGCCTTTGTTATGCAGTCTATTCTTAGTCTTAAGCCTCACCTTACCAAATTAATAAAAGTATGCGGCCCTTGCCCCACCACCTTCTCCAACCATTATATAAACGGAGTGGTAGCTTCTGCAATCTCTCATTTACTTGATACAGCTGTCGTGGCTGTGACGGTACCACCTGAAGACGGAAGCTTGTGTTGCCTCCGAAATGTCGTGATTTTTATTTTTTATTTTATTTTACTTTACTTTTTAATGTTTTTTACTTACGTGACTTTACCGGAAAAAAAACCTAAGAATATGAATCATTGCAGTCACGAAAGCTTCAAATCTAGAATCGCTGGATATTGTCGCAACATGAAAGGGCTGCCATCGCAAGACAATGTGAGGCAATGGCAGGTAAATCTCCCGATATAATGAAACGAAAAGACCTTGACAGCACACGAATTCATGCTGATGAAAGGGCTGTGACCAGAATAATTTCCACCCTAGATTCCCAGCTGAATCCTTTTGACACACACCAAGATGGCATTGTGTGTCTTAGCTCTGGGACAGTAGCAGCTGAAGAAATCATGTGGGATTTTCTCGCAGCTCTGGAAAAGGGGGAAAATGTTGTCAAAGAGTTTATGGACCAAAGACTGTTATCACCATCAGTTGACATATTTTCTCCCATCAAAACACAAAAACTGAAGGCCTTTAGTGACCAAGCAAAGACAAAGAAGAAATCTACAGCAGGCAAGGAAGTGATTCTACGTGCCGACAAGAAACTATTCTCCAGATTACTCGTCATAGGTCAAAGTAGAAAAATTGACCTGCGGGAAATTCTGTCTTACTCCTTGGGAACTGTGTCATATCCTTTAGGCAGTGCTGATGGTTCACTTGCTAAAACAAACAAATCAACTCTTATGGATTTATTGGAAACCAAAGGTGGAGACTGTTAAGTTGACAAAGTTCCGACAGATGGAGCTATTCTCTTTGATGGCATGGCAGTCATTCAAGCCATTCGGTCAATACCAAGTACCTTTGGGGAGCTTGCAGAGACCATACTGCAGTACATAGTCAAACTTGCTCTGAAACACAACTGTACACGGATAGACTTTGTGATTGACCAGTATCCAAAAATGAGTATTAAAAACCTAGAACGTTTCGATTTAAAGCTTTCGTGACTGCAGGGATTCATCTTCTTGGTTCTTTCGGTAAAGTCACGTAGAAGGGAAGTAATAAAATAATAAAAATAAAACATAATAAAATAATTCTCATGACGTTTCGGCCACAACGCAAGCAGCCGTCCTCAGGTGAAGACCAGGTCTGTCGGGGAGACAGCGTCTGAATGGAACGGTCACGTACAGCTGGTGGTGGTACACAACTGGTGAAAATTTATGGACGGGATCAGAAGACACCAACACAATGGAAAAAGTTTCTATCAGATGTGTGGCGAGAGGCTGATCTTACCATTGTGGGAAAGGACTTAAGCTTGTACATAGCACATGGAGACCTGTGTCATACTCTCAGTGCTGTTGAAGATCTGACATGTGATCATGAAGAATGTGACACCGGGGTGTTTTTACATGCACAACATGCTGCACAGGAACATCAAACTGTCGTCATCAAGAGCCCTGATACTGATGTGGCAGTGATTGCTTTAAATCTGCAGCCAGATTTACCATGTAGGTTGTATTTTTTCACGGGGGTTGGCAACAAAACAAGGCTCATTGATACTCTTAGTTATTTCGGTAAAGTCACGTAGGTAAAAATTAAATAAAAATTAATAAAAAATAAAAACAATAAAATTACCTGTCACAGCAAAAAAATCTGTGACAGTTTCACCTAAAGACGGAAGCTTGTGTTGCCTCCGAAACGTCGTGATTTTATTGTTTTTATTAATTTTAATTTCATTTTTACCTACGTGACTTTACCGAAAGAACTTAGAGTATGAATCATTGCAGTCACGAAAGCTTCAAATCTAGAATTAAGGCGCATTGACTTAGCTAAGGTGTCGTCAGCTCTTGGCACAAGTGTCTGTTTGGCACTTATTGGGATCCATACCTTCTCAGGTTGTGACTCTACAAGTGCTTTTTATGGCAAAGGCAAAAGAAAGGCATTTTCTGTTGCTTGTGAGAAAGAGGAATATCGGACTGCTTTTACAAATCTGGGTAGCAATTTTAACCTAGACCAGTCTACCTTTGAGCTACTTTGCACATATGTGTGCCACCTGTATGGCCAGTCATCTGCCGAAAATGTGAACGATGCAAGATATAAAGTATTCTGTATGGCTTCGTCAGCTTTTCCATAACTATCCATGCCCCCGACAAGTGACACCCTGTACCAACACTGCAAAAGGGCAAACTACCAAGCAGCCATAATGAGACATTATCTGAAAAGGCATAATGTTTGCCCCTTCACCCGTTGGCAATAGATGGCACCTCGATGATGGTGAGTTAACAGTGACCTGGTTGACTAGAAATCCTACCCCTGAAAGTGTGTTGCAGGCAGTCCACTGCAGTTGCAAGCATAGCAAATGTGAGACTGGAAGATGTTCCTGTATGTCTGCAAGACTGTCTTGTACTGATTTATGTCGGTGTCAAAGTTGTGCAAATGTTTCACAGGAAACAGAAGACCTACATGGGATGATGGCTCTGATAGTGATAGGGATGATACCGATGAGCAAATATGCGCTGTTATAATTTAAGGTGATTTTGAGCTGTAAAGAATCTGTGGTAGAATTGTATTTTTTTTGGCAGCATTCCAAAACAAGGGGACAGTGTAGCATTTCGAGTCATTTCAGCCAACTTGGGCCAAAGTGTGCTTATATTTGTATCTTTCTGTGATTACACAGTATTACACAGTACCTACTGTGATGTACAAAACATCACAGTTTTGCTAAATTTAAAATGTTTGTTTAATTTTGCTTAGTGCCAATCCATGAAGCTGAAGCATATTTTCTACAAATGTGCCATATTTCATGGTCTACATTCACACTTGAGTATATAATGCACCAAAACCTGTCTCAATTGTTTAGGTACATGTATAAGTGTCAGTTTGAGAGATATTTGGTGTTGCTAAAATGTATATAAATAAAGTTACAAACAAAACCAGCAGTATAAGATTTTCGTTTTTTCCAATTCACAATTATATACATTTATGGATTTTGAAAAAAAAACTGCAGGGTATTTTGCGGAGAACTTTTAACAGTCGAAAATGGTTTTGTCTATGAAAAATTCATTTAAAAAGTAGTTCCCAGGTGTGGGAACGAAAATCATTTTCTAGCCACTTTTTCCTAGTTCACCTTACGGCCTAATAAAGCAGATCAGCAGACACGACATCTTTTATTTATCGATCTCTCCACAAAACAAAGCAATGTTTTACAGAAACTATAACTAGCAACAGACTTCTGACAGTGCGTCATTGATTCAGTGCAAGCCACCTGTGGACCCTAATTGGTGCGCAGCGTCTCAACAGCAGCCGGGCTTGCTTCAACTGATAGCTTCAAACATCCAGATGTTAATCAGTAAGGAGTATTTCTAGTCCTAGTTAGACGAAATTTGTGTCAACACATAATACCAAATTATAATTCGTTTTGTAGAGAATGTATCTCCTCTTCGTGTAACTTTTAAGTGGTATGCCTTGTAATTGATGAATGATCAGAGTGTGTTCCCTATTTCAAAGACAATCAGTTGCTCCAGAGGGAGATGCTTCCTGAAATCACAAAAACACCCTTTGACCTGTATCACAAGAACAACGGGTCTCACCTGAGTTATCTGTAAAGGTTACTTCCAAAACACACTCTTTGTCCTAACATCACTTATTCAATGTTTGACCCTTATAGACAAAAGGTTACATGTACGCACACCATCAGACAAGTATTCATTCAAAATTATTGACAGGCATATTAACAAAATTGAATTACTGCACTGAAATATACTGCATTAGGTTACATCCGATTAACAAGAAGCTAATTTAAAAAATATGCACCGTCTACTTAACAGTGTATGTACAACATACTAATGCATCATTCAAATTAAGTCGGCCATTGCATGCTGGCATCTGAGTCAAAATTTAGCAACTTCTAAACATTACCTACAAACTCCACAACTAAGATGCCACATCAACCATTTCCCCCGACTGACAGGCTCTTGTCCACATGCAGGCCGCTGCTACTTGGGATGCTCTTCGAGTGTTTGAGACTAAATACGATACAACACTCAGAATTGCTGAGGCGATTAAGCAAGCACCATATAAATGCAATTATGATAACATAGCGAATGCTTGGGAGCTTATTGGCTCTCGCTCCTGGTTAGAGATCTACCCAATCCACAGGTCCACAAAGACTGGCCGCTCTTCTTCTGCAGATTGAATCTAGGAACCGAGTGTTCAACTTCACATTCTTGTCATTAAAGGCCTGTGACAAAGGTGCATCTATTGGAGCGACATCGTCTCTGGCTTATATATCTACCGGGTCTCCATTTGACTTGGTATTGTCTCGGAGGAAGTCCACCCACACCTCCACTTCCACAAACTGCTGGGAGTTTCCTCGTTCTGCCTCACAGTCAGAATTCTCCTCCTGCTTCACGTTGCCTCCATCGATGCGAAGGTCCGATTTTGGAGTTGAATCTTCATCTTCACATTTTACCTTCACTTCTTCGCTCTTCACCATCACTTCTTCACATTTCACCTTCACCTCTTCATGTTTCACCTCAATACCTTTAAAAGTGTCCAAGCTGGAATTTTCTTCCGGTTCTTGTTTGATGAGGGGTGGGCTCATTGCAGCACTTTGACTTTCACAAGCTGATTTCAGACTCCACTCCTGGTGGATCTTCTGATGCTTGTGTGTTCTCTGGTGTACATGAAGATTTGATGACTGTGCAAACGCCATCCCGCACGGAGTGCACCTGAAGGGTTTTTCTCCCGTGTGTGTTCTCTGGTGTATTACAAGAGTAGATGAATGTGCAAACGCTTTCCCACACACACTGCACTTGAAGGGTTTCTCTCCCGTGTGTGTTCTCTGGTGTTCTACAAGAGTAGATGAATCTGAAAACGCCTTCCCACACACACTGCACTTGAAGGGTTTCTCTCCCGTGTGTGTTCTCTGGTGTTCTACAAGATCAGATGAATGTGCAAATGCCTTCCCACACACACTGCACTTGAAGGGGTTCTCTCCCGTGTGTGTTCTCTGGTGTGCCTCAAGAGCAGATGAAAGTGCAAACGCCTTCCCACACACACTGCACTTGAAGGGTTTCTCTACCATGTGTGTTCTCTGGTGTTCTACAAGAGTAGATGACTGTGCAAACGCCTTCCCACATATACTGCACTTGAAAGGTTTCTCTCCCGTGTGTGTTCTCTGGTGTTCTACAAGAGTAGATGACTTTGCAAACGCCTTCCCACACACACTGCACTTGAAGGGTTTCTCTCCCGTGTGTGTTCTCTGGTGTTCTACAAGAGCAGATGACTGTGCAAACGCCTTCCCACACACACTGCACTTGAAGGGTTTTTCTCCCGTGTGTGTTCTCTGGTGTGTTACAAGAGTAGATGAATGTGCAAACGCCTTCCCACACACACTGCACTTGAAGGGTTTCTCTCCCGTGTGTGTTCTCTGGTGTTTTACAAGAGCAGATGACTGTGCAAACGCCTTCCCACACACACTGCACTTGAAGGGTTTTTCTCCCGTGTGTGTTCTCTGGTGCTGTGTCAAATTTCCAGGATGATCCGTGCTGTATGAACACCGGTCGCATTGTTGCCTTGTCGCACCGAGCTGCGCCGAGTGCCTTTGCTCCATCAGACCAATTCTGCAGAGGAAGCGACAGAGGAAGCGTCAGTTGCAGACAGAAAAAAATATATCCACACCATCTACACGTCAGTATCGAGGCACAGAGGAATGCATATACACAGTCACACGTGACTTACACGTCTATACTTATTTATATATTCATGATATGGTGAAAAAGTTTCCCAAATTCATCACACGGGCTGTTATGGCACACAATGAGAGGGCAAATGGTCACAAATTTCGGCTGTCTGGCTACAAAAGGAATATTTATGAAAGCTAAATTCAGTTGACATAGCAAAAGGTGTTGAAAATAATATTATTTGTGTTATGCAGAAATGCATAAATTAATGTTCAATCACAACTTAGAGGTGTGTTGTATATACAGACCTTTTCCAAAAATTTATATGAAAAATAATTCGACCCATTTTTTTTTATCCTTAAATAATAAATAAATGAAACCAACACTCAACTCCGCTACCCCTCAAGCCACACCAAGCATCTGGAGGTAAAAAAAAAGCATTAAACAACAAACTTCGGGTCAAAGAGGGGTTAGGGACTATCTGGAAATCTCCAGGCTGGCAGATGACCACATGACATGACCTCCCCGGACGTTTTGGACAGTTCACAAACAAATCTCCAGAGCACATAGCAGAGACAAACGGACGTTACAACTCGCATTTTCTTTAACGGTAAAAGTTTGAAACTCGGCAAAAAGAACAAATCGACGTTATAGACTGCAGTCTATATTAGTAGCTTTATTATTACTTATTTTATTTCACCCTTATTCAACTCGTATATCATTTTGTATTGTATCTTTCTATCCATGTGTAATAAAGGACTCTTTCACTGTGTCTGTCTCCGTTGTCCTTTATTCGGGTTCTTACAACTTGTCCCACACGGCCCTCGCTCAGAGCCTCCCCGCTTGGCAGCTCGACAGCTGCCGTCGCTCCCGTAGCCTTTCTCCACTCCGATGCAGCTCCGCTGCAGGTTTCCTTGTGCAGTCCTTCAGCTGCTCTCACTGCAGCTCCACCGCTGCTCCCCGTTCCTCCCGTGCCCGGTCACCGCTGGCCGACGGTGCCGAGTCTCACCGCGTGGCGATCTCGCCACTCTCCACTCTCCGCCCTGCGTGGCCTCACCCTGTCTCTATTCCCATACTCTCCTCCCATCTCTTCCGGTTCTCTCCCTTAAGAGCTTACCCCTCTCTCTCATGTGACCTAACCCCTCCCCCCGTGACGTCATATCCGCGAGGCCGTTTACGCCCGCATTACACCACCCTCCCCCGTAGAGAAAATTCCAGCCGTCCTCGGATGAACAACAACAACAAGTAATGCGAGCGACCACAACCATCATACATGCGAGGACAACGAAGCATACAATAAACATAACAATAACAACAAGAACACGAACAGTATAAATCAACGAAACGTAATGGACTTCGACCGCGTGCGGGTCGCCGGCCCGTCCCGGACAGGCGGCGGCCCTCCTGCAGACCGGGAACGTGACGGGGTTTTAAGAGCGACAGGATCAAATCCTCCTGTCGCTATTGGAGGCCCGCCAACGTCCCGGTCCCGTATCCCTGAAGGCCCAGAGTCCGGGGTGTCCCGCAATTGTGTCTGCGGTGGGGTCGGAAGGGCGGCGGAGCTCAGTGTCCCTGCAGCCGTGGTGGGCACACCCCGAGCAGAGTCCCCTGTCTCCTGCAGTGTCACGGCCGGCTTGTCTGTGAAAGGCACGACAGGCGCTCTTGCAGGGTCAACAGGCACAGGCAAGGGTGAGTCGGCAGCAACAGACCCTGACAAGGCAACATCAGGAGATGACGCATCCGTTCGAGGGGCCACATATGGTTTCAAGCGAGACGTGTGAACGTACCAACGCCGAGATCCAAACCGAACGCGTGCAGACTGTGGGTTGGGAACCTCGATGAGGCGAACAGGCCCTTGCCATGGTTTATATAATTTAGGAGAGGTCCCTGGCCGCACCTGTGGGCAATGCAGCCAGGCCATGTCCCCCACCTTCCAGGGGCACTCCCCCTTAGAGCGTCGAGCGCACCGTTCGTTCCGGGCCTGGGCTTTGGCCGTAGCCATGCAGGCCCCTTCCCGCGCCTCAGTGACACGGCGAACGGTGTCCTGAATGTAATCAGGAAGAGGCTTAGTAGGTCCCCTCACTCCTGTTCCCAACTGCACATCCATCGGCGGCACGTTTTCGCGACCGTACATAAGGAAAAACGGCGAATATCCTGTAGCCGCATGCGGCGTCATCCGGTATGCCGAGAGTACCCCAGGGATATGCAAATCCCAATCTGATTGTTTTTCACTCACCGTGTGACACAGCATGGCGGACAAAGTCCGATTTAGCCGTTCGACCATACCATCCGTCTGTGGGTGGTAGGGAGATGTCCGTATCTTTTTAGTTCCCAGAGCCGCGCACACTTCCCCCAACAATTTAAAAGAAAAATTTCGGCCTTGATCTGTGAGGAGCCTCTCCGGCGCCCCCTTGTCCATAACGTACCCAAATAGAAAGGCGTCTGTAATGGACGCCGCCGACTGGTCGGGCAAGGGCCAGGCCATCGGCCAGCGGGAGAGGTACTCCACCCCAACTAGCAAATATTTATTACCCTTAGCGGATGGCGGGAAGGGTCCCAAAATATCTAATGCCACCAGTTCATTAACTCGAGACACCTGAATAGACTGTATCGGCGGCACATATGGGTGTTTAGGCGGCTTCCGTCGGGCACAATCGGGACACGCGCGAACGTGACCGACGACATCTGTTGTCATGCCGTGCCAAAAGTAATCTCGCTGCAACGTCAATAGGGTCTTCTGCACCCCCAGATGTAAGAGCGTGTCGCAATGCAGAGTCCTAATCAGTTCGTACCGCAAGGATGCCGGTACAACCAGACGCCAGCGTTCCTGTAACCCTTCCCTCCACATCAGCAGACCATTGCGGAGAACGGTTTCCGGTGAACCCCCCCGAACCCGGTCCCCCACTCTCCTTCGCAGCCCGATTCCGTAAGGTCACCAATGAATCGTCCAGCATTTGTTCCCGAATCCACACAGCCCTTGGAAGATTCAAAACCCCATCAGCCGGTCCCGGCCCCATTGGAGCCTCAAGCACCTCGACCGCCAACGCAACAGGCTGAGGGGGATGCTGGATCGGCGCACAACTATGCGTCCCGGACGCGCACGCGCAAGGGGATCGCTGCAGCAACCTAGAGAGCGCGTCCGCATTTGCGTGACGCACCCCCTTCCGATGGTGAATTTGAAAGGAGAATTCTTGCAGCGTGTCCAACCACCGCGCCAGCTGGCCAGATGGTTGGTCCACCTTGAGAGCATACTGCAAGGCCACATGATCCGTGCGCACAATAAACGAACGGCCGTAGAGATACGGTCGAAATTGGCGGAGAAAGTAAACAATAGCCAAAAGTTCTCGGCGAGTGACGCAGTAGCGGGTTTCTGCGGGAGACAAAACCCGGCTACCGTACGCCACCACGCGCTCCACACCGCCTTTGGACTGAGACAACACGGCCCCAATGCCCGTGTCACTCGCGTCCGTATCCAGAATGAAGGGGTGATCAAAATCTGGATAATCCAACGTCGGCGCCGTAGCCAACCGATCGCGCAGGCCTTGAAACGCCGCCTCCTCTGGCGGTCCCCAAGCAAATTTCCGTCCTTTACCCATAAGGAGGTGCAAGGGCCTCGCGATCGTCGCAAAATTAGATACAAACCTACGATAATATGAGGCAAACCCCAAAAACCGACGCACATCCCCCACCGTGGCCGGGGTTGGCCAGTCACGGACGCACGCTTTCTTGTCCGGATCCGTGGCAACCCCGTCAACACTAACGATATGTCCCAAATAGCGCACGGACCATTGCAGTAGGTGACATTTCTTAGGTTTGAATTTCAAATTAGCGGAACGCATCCTGGCGAACACCGCCTCCAACCTCAGTAAATGTTGAAGACGATAATATCGTCTAAATATATCAGACATGTCTCCCACTGCAAGCCCGTTAATACCAGTTCCATCAACCTCTGAAATGTGGCGGGGGCAGCATTCAACCCCATCGGAAGACAATTAAATTGAAATAACCCCTGCGGCGTACGGAAAGCAGTCTTTTCCCGCGAGAACTCGTCAAGGGGAAGCTGCCAGAATCCCGAAGAGAGATCTAGCGTCGAAAAGAACTTCGCCCCCGACAAGGCATCGAGGGAGTCGTCCATACGCGGCAAGGGGTACGCATCTGCCACGGACACTTTATTCAATTTCCGAAAATCCACACAAAATCGCAATTTCCCGTCTTTCTTTTTAACCAAGACAACAGGCACGCCCCATGGGCTGTTAGATGGAGATATTATGTCCGCAGCCAACATGTCATCCACTGCCCCTCGAACATGATCTCGCTCCGCCGGACTCATCCGATGCGAGTTCAACCGAATAGGGGCAGCGTCCCCTGTGTCAATATGATGAAAAAGCAATGAGGTGCGTCCCAAGTCCAAATCGTTTGAGCTAAACACGTCAGAATAACTCAACAATAACTTACGAAGCGCGCAACGTTGGTCCCCGGAAAGGGAAGGATTTTCCCCGCACAATTCGGCGATCCAGCGATTATCTGCGGCTCCAGGGCCCGAAACACCGGCAACCATGACCTGGCTGCCCAGATAATCCTGGGCCGTAAACGCCGTAGTGGCATGTGCCACAACCGTACCAGCTGGCACACACACGTTTTCGGTACTCCCATTAAGCAACTGCAAAAATGGCTGCTGGTCCGGCCGGACAATAGTTTGCGCCCCGACGAGCGCCAATCCGCCCGTTATGGTGGCGGACGGCGACAACAAAACCCCAAATGCACCTTCACGACAGGCACAGGTTTCCGATATCGCAAAGGGATAAGCATCTGTGAGCCAGGTGGAATGTCCACAGATACCTCGGACAGCGCCTGCACCTGGCCGACCGGAGCAGATCGCCCCCAGGGCGACGGCAGAAATGTAATTTTACGACCCCCCGGTAATTCAATACAATTTTCATTAATTCTAATTAGAATGGGCATTTTGGCCAGAAAATCAGTTCCCAACAAACAAGGAACCGCAAGGGACCTCGAAATTAACACAATTCCCGAGGCCGACACTCCCCCGATAGATATATTGGCGTCCACCTGGCCCACAATGCCCATACTACCCCCGTTCGCCGCGACGCAGGAATCGTAAACCGGATGCACGGCCTCTGGTGGGATGCCCAACAGATGGAAAATTACATCCGATATAATGGTCGCGGACGCCCCGGAGTCCACTAAAATACGCACGTCAACCCCCTGTATAGAACCAGGTATAGTGGACGAACCAGTAGCGGCCGCGACGACCCGCCCTGCCAATTTACGCCACTGCGTTACCGAGCGACATGGCCCAGTCAAAGGCCTCTCGTTATTAACAACACCCGGATTGCGCGACAATGGTGATGAATGAGGTGTCAAGCCTTGCCGGGTGTCTGGTGCGCACCGACTTGCCTATCCTGGAGGATCCTTCCACGGCGCGTCCGCTGTCGAGGCCTCCCGCTGGGGCGGACCTGGGATACGGGCCAGCAGTCCCTGGCGTAATGGCCCTTACGACCGCAGCGGAAGCAGTCGATGTCGTTACGCCGCGCCGCAGGCCCCCCGTCCCGACGCTCCCGCGTCGGCGGCGCAGATCGCGGCCCCGGTCTACTGCGGGCTGACCACTGAGCAGAGGCGGATGTCAGCTCCTGCGGGCACCCCCCGTCAGGAACGTACACCGCCTTCTTGGGATCCCAACCCACGGCACCTCCCTCGATGATGGGCCCCCCCGTCCACGCCGTGACTTGCTTCCAACGGCGCAGATTGAACTGGGCATCCAGACATTTAGCGGCCGCCCGGGATGTCAGCTTTTCGTGGCCGCACACCGGCATAGGGATCCCCAAATCCCGAGACAGCTCGAGCATTTATCCCAAAATGAGGGGTTCGAGTAGGTCAGGCTCCGTCTCCGGGTATGCGGCCATGGCTAACTCCAAGACAGCACCCCTGTATGCCACCGGCGACTCCTCGGGTGCTCGCTGGCGTTGAACAAACCGGCGATGAGCATCATCCGGTGGCTCGTATGCATCTGCCATCTCGTCGAAAACTCCTCTCAACGTTTTCTTCTTCTCGGCCTTTATAGAACGGAAGAATCGCACCGACTCGTCGTCGAGAAGAGTTGGTAGAACCGCCAATGCCTCAGCGTCAGTCCACCTTGCAGAGTGCACCGCCGCCAAAAATCTGCAGGCAAAAGCACTCCAATCGCCACCGATGGAGAATTCTTTAACGGTTGTGAGATGACGACTGCGACTCCTTGTTGCGCCGTCCTCAGCAGATGACTCATCACGCGGCATATTCAAAATGGCGTCGCATCGCAACGTGTCCAAGATGGCGGCTCCCCGCCATGGAGAGCGCAAGATGGCGGCTTCCCGCCGTTCTTCCCCTGCCACGCCCAAGATGGCGTCTTCGTGCCGCGTGGCAGATGGCGCTGACAGCGCAGGCAAGGCGGCGGCCTGCAGACCACCATCGGCCCTCCCCGACGCCATCCTCGGCGTGACGAGCTCGCACAATTGCGCCAGCACGATTTTCAAGGTCTCCAGCTGCGCCGCCATCTGTCTCCATCGTAAGTCCGCGTCCTCCGGCGCGGACGGGTCCACCGACGCGGCGACATCTTGTACACCCGGACCCGTACTCGTTCCCGCACGGATCTCCTCTTCCATCGCAGGCAGGTCCACCGCCTGAGGAAGGTCGTCGTCGTCGGATGATGTAGCAGATGATGGCACAGGAATATTCTTTCTTCTGAGCTGTTTTGACATGCCGTTTCACTTCTGACACCAGTGTAATAAAGGACTCTTTCACTGTGTCTGTCTCCGTTGTCCTTTATTCGGGTTCTTACAACTTGTCCCACACGGCCCTCGCTCAGAGCCTCCCCGCTTGGCAGCTCGACAGCTGCCGTCGCTCCCGTAGCCTTTCTCCACTCCGATGCAGCTCCGCTGTAGGTTTCCTGGTGCAGTCCTTCAGCTGCTCTCACGGCAGCTCCACCGCTGCTCCCCGTTCCTCCCATGCCCGGTCACCGCTGGCCGACGGTGTCGAGTCTCACCGTGTGGCGATCTCGCCACTCTCCACTCTCCGCCCTGCGTGGCTTCACCCTGTCTCTATTCCCATACTCTCCTCCCGTCTCTTCCGGTTCTCTCCCTTAAGAGCTTACCCTTCTCTCTCACGTGACCTAACCCCTCCCCCCGTGACGTCATATCCGCGAGGCCGTTTACGCCTGCATTACACATGTAACTTCACCAAGAGAACCAGGGAATGTGTATTCTGGTAGTCAAGAAAATGAGGGCTTGGTTATATCTCCAGCCTCAGGATATCAAAATATAATTCTAAATAAAACACCGATCCCTGGTGACACAGGCTTACAACAAAGCTTGGCAAAACCCTCGGAATAATAGTAACAACGAGGGGCATTACGAATCTTTGTTAAACATGAACCAAATGATAACCACGAGATATTAGACCATGGGTCACTCACAAGAGATACAAGAAATAGGTCCAACACACACAAGACCAGATCATATATATTCCATGGAATTAAAGCCTCCCCGGCCACCTTTGTCTTACAACAATTTGACACAAACACATGGCAGCCATAAATACGTATCAAGGGTGTCTGGCCTCGAGATAACAAACACTACGAAGGGGGGGGGGGGGAGGCAAACAAGCATAAACTTAGACGGAAAACAGCCCGTCCGGGGTCATCAAGGGAAGGGGGGGGGCATTCAGGAGCGGCCGCGGAGAGAGGACGGTGACAGAGGGCATCTGTTTTTTTCTCTAGCAAGAGACGCACAGAGAGGGGAGGGAATTTCAGATATAACCAACGACACAGAACATGCAATTCAGTCTTGCAAAGGGGCAAACTCCGGGGCATGGCCTCGAGATCAACCATGGGTGTCATGTCTCGTGGAGAGAAGGGACGATGTGTTGTTAAGAGCTGAGTTCGGCATGAACTGACAAGAGTATCGCTGAAAGTTTATTCTACATTCATCCTGTTTTGAGTCGCTTGTGGAATGGAGGGTTTGCGATAAGTTGTATTGCACCAAGCTATCAGAGTTGTGTAAGAGGTGTGCTAATACAATTTACAAGTTTTGAGAGTCAGTGATCCAGCCAGCGATGAGCAGCTCACAGCAGGAGCCCTCTTGGAAGAAGGGCGGAGAGCACGAAAGTTGAGCAACGACAAGGCGAAGCCCCGAAGTGAGGGCGGGAGAGGCAAAACTGAATGCCAGTGCAAAACTGGCAGCTGCACGCCAAGGGCGAAGGAGAGAGAACGGAGCAGTGGAAAGAGCCTGACCCAGTGCAAGCCCTGAAGTAAGGGCAGGTGTCTGTGTGAAGCTGGCAGCTGCACGATCAAGGAGAGAGCAAGAGAGAGTGACGAGCGGCGACAAGCAATCAACCTGGAGAAAGGGTGGAAAGCGGCAAGCATCGACCAAGCGAGCATCGCACAGGACCAGCAGCAGAGGACAAGCTGCAAGCGCAATCGTGCATCGCCAGAGAGCACGGAGCAGGAGAGAGAGCGCACAACCAGCGCCACCAAGCAAGAGTGTCGGCACCGGTAACCAGCGGACGAGCGATGAGAGCCATCGTGCATCGCCAGAGAGAACGGAGCAGTGGAAAGAGCCTGAGTCAGCGCAGCCCTAAAGTAAGGGCGGGTGTCTGTGTGAAGCTGGCAGCTGCATGATCAAGGAGAGAGCACGGAGCAGTGGAAAGAGCCTGACCAGCCACCCGTGAGCAAGAGTGTCAGCGCCAGCGAGAGCGCCGTCGGTTCGACCCACACACACACCGACCAGCACCAGCTGGGAACCAAGGCAAGAGTGAGGAGCGGCGACCAGCAGACAAGCTGCGCACGCTATCTGACGACGGAATCATCGCGCACCGCCGACGGCAAGCATCGCGCCAACTCAACCAGCAGTGGAGACAGCTGCAACGCCAAGAGGAAGAGCGCCGTGTGTTTAATACACACACACGTACACACAGCTACACACACACACACACGCCGTCCCAGCGGTCCTGCTGGGAATCCGAGGTATTTTCAGCACAAGGAACGCCGTATAGCGTAATCCGCCAAGTCAACAAGTGGCAAAGAAGACACATGCACACAACACACATATCGGGACGAATAAGATGAAAAGCATTTACTGCCCGTTGAGTTACGTGGATACGGTCGTTCAGAAGTATTCGTTGATTGCATAATCTTGCCAATGAATTAATTGACGTATACTTTTGCTTTCGGGAAATGTTTCTTTATTGCCGTTCGTATGAATATCGTCTCATGCATGTTTAAGGACGTTTTCCTATCGCCGTATATGCTCGCGTTACTGTGAGGAATTAATCGAATGTTCTGTTACCCAGTTGACAACGTAATCATTGAGGGTTAAATGTACGGATCAATCAGAACATCTCCAGGGGTACTGTGTTGACAATTCCAAGCATAAGAGTTCGAATATTAGAGTATTATGTTTTTGGTTTAAATTTAAATTGCTTAACACAAAAGAGTCCGAGTGGTGCCTTCCTAAGTTCATGCATAATAATCTCAATTATGAGAACTGTATCCTGCGGTGAGATTTTAATTTGAAGACCTGACACAAAACACGAAGACATAATCAGTAAATGTTAAAAGGAGAATAATTGTATTATCCCGATTCATAATACGACCCTAGACAACGAAGATAAGCATAATTATCATAACTGCATACATTAGCATAAGTGTATACATTTGCATAACTTTATATGATCACCTCCCTAATTAGCATAATTTCGGGTAATTACTGATTTTTCCTATTTTCATTTAATTTGGATTATCTTTTATTAATTTTTCAAGACCCAACATATACAACAGGTATGAAGCCAGCCAGGCTCACGATGTCCTTGAATGCTGGGATGAACAGATCTGTCTTCAGCTGCATGTGTGTGATGTGTTAACTTCTTGACTGTTTCCATTCTTACAAAGAGTTCCAGAGGAAAACAAAAATAATCTATTGCTTTGATATAACCTCCGTGTTCAAGAGAGTTAATAGACTTTACTGCAAACACAAACTTGACACTGTCATGCACTGGCATGGTTCACAGGTGGTGGTGTGTCCAGACACACGCCTGGCCACCTTCATCCCCTCAGTATTAATGCTTCCTCACTCCACCAAGTAATTCATTGAGGATCAATCAACATCGCCGAGGCTGCGTGTCTCTCTCTCCCTCTCTCCCCGTGGTCGCGTAGATTTCCCTCCGGATCCCCCGGTTGTCCCCATCTCCACATGCAGAGAGTGAACACCGCCACGCGTCTAGAGTGAACACTGCCACGCGTCCAGAGTGAACACCTCCACGCGTCCAGAGTGAACACCGCCACGCGTCCAGAGTGAACACCTCCACGCGTCTAGAGTGAACACCGCCACGCGTCCAGAGTGAACACCTCCACGCGTCTAGAATGAACACCTCCACGCGTCTAGAATGAACACCTCCATGCGTCTAGAGTGAACACCTCCACGTGTCTAGAGTGAACACCACCACACGTCCAGAGTGAACACCGCCACGCGTCTAGAGTGAACACCTCCACGCGTCTAGAGTGAACACCGCCACGCGTCCAGAGTGAACACCGCCACGCGTCCAGAGTGAACACCGCCACGCGTCCAGAGTGAACACCTCCACACGTCCAGAGTGAACACCGCCACGCGTCTAGAGTGAACACCTCCACGCGTCTAGAGTGAACACCGCCACGCGTCCAGAGTGAACACCGCCACGCGTCCAGAGTGAACACCTCCACGCGTCTAGAGTGAACACCTCCACGCGTCTAGAATGAACACCTCCATGCGTCTAGAGTGAACACCTCCACGTGTCTAGAGTGAACACCACCACACGTCCAGAGTGAACACCGCCACGCGTCTAGAGTGAACACCTCCACGCGTCTAGAGTGAACACCGCCACGCGTCCAGAGTGAACACCTCCACGCGTCCAGAGTGAACACCGCCACGCGTCCAGAGTGAACACCGCCACGCGTCTAGAGTGAACACCTCCACGCGTCTAGAGTGAACACCTCCACGCGTCTAGAATGAACACCTCCACGCGTCTAGAGTGAACACCTCCACGCGTCTAGAATGAACACCTCCACGCGTCCAGAGTGAACACCTCCACGCGTCTAGAGTGAACACCTCCACGCGTCTAGAATGAACACCTCCACGCGTCTAGAGTGAACACCGCCACGCTGTTGACGAGCCTTACGAGAGAGAGAGCGAGGCTCTACCTCGGTACACAACAACAACCACCACAACCACAACCACCACCGCCACAACAACTACCAGCACCACAACAACCACCACCACCACAACAACCACCACCACAACAACCACCACCACAACCACCGCAACCGCGATGAGAATTTCTCACCTCGGATTTCAGTGCACAGGCGGAGCGGCAACTTCCTGGTCCCTCGCGACGTCACGCGGCAGCAGGTGGCATGACGTCACTTGCGGGGTATGATGACACTCCCCTCCCACAATGAACGGCTCTCAACTCGCGACGACTTTCACGATTGCATCATGTTAATGAACCGCCAGTTACCGGGCGTGGCTTTGCCCAAATAAGGATTGGCACTGGGACAGATATCGGCAGCGGCCGAACGGAGGTGACGTCACGTTCAAGAGCGCGGTGGTCGGGGTAGGTGACATAACGTCACTAGCGAGGCACACCTCCTCCTGGCGTTTGACGCCGATGAGGTCACGCTGCGCGGTGACGTCAGAGTGCGGGGTCAGAGTTCAAGTTTGTTGACAGAAGGGGAAAGGCAGTGTCGACTCGTCCTCAAACGAGTACCCGGTGCGGTGTGTCAACATCGCCACTAGGGAGACAAAGGCGGCCGGGCGTGGTGCTGGCCACCCACCACCCCCTCGTGTGCCGTGACGACCTCCATCGGTGCTGCTCGCTATGAGCAGCACTTTGTAGATGTTGTGGCTTAGCTCTCCAACACATCGCTGGCGACACGATGACATTTTCACGTCCGTAAAAAGAAAATCGCCATACTAACCGATGCCGTTTTTTGGCAAAATTGTCCCAATTTTCCTAGCTTTATTTTTCAACGAAAAGTGCATTCCTTGGTTGTGTTTAGCCTGAGTAGCCTATATATTACGTTAAAAAGTGGGGAATTTCATGCATGAAATTTTCGAATATCAAAAAGTTAATCGGCATACTGTGCCGATTTTAGGCCAAATAAGCCCAACTTTCACAGCTTTATTTTTGGGCGAAAGTTAATTCCTCTATTGTATTTACCCGTAGTATGCTATGTATTAGATTAAAAGTGGAACATTTTATGATGAAATATTCACGTCCCATTATAGAAAACCTATGCCGTTTTTGGCCAATAATGGCCATATTTTTACAGCTTCATTTTTCAACAAAAGTGCAATCCTCGGGTGTGCTTAGCCTTAGTATCCTATATATTACGTAAAAAAGTAGTACAAAGGCTCTGACATGGCTGTCTTTGATAATTGTTTTTTTACCCTTTCATCTGGCAAGAAAACTGACACCTTTTTTACAAGGAGTCATGTTTGCATAGACCACAATACCTGCAGTCATAATGCAAACAAAAAACATAACTCTGATAATGTATGCAACTGTCCTTAAAGTTGATTGGTCCACACCCGAGACAGCTTTCCTTAGAGCCTAGTCTCACATGGTGTTGGTGCACCTTTTGGCGTCATGTGGTCCAACACCATGTGAGACTAGGCTCTAAGGAAAGCTGTCAGGTGTGGACCAATCAACTTTAAGGACAGTGCATACATCAGAGTTATGTTTTTTGTTTGCATTATGACTGCAGGTATTGTGGTCTATGCAAACATGACTCCCTGTAAAAAAGGTGTCAGTTTTCTTGCCAGATGAAAGGGTAAAAA
The DNA here is from genome assembly GCF_015708825.2 of Lethenteron reissneri. Lineage (NCBI taxonomy): Eukaryota > Metazoa > Chordata > Hyperoartia > Petromyzontiformes > Petromyzontidae > Lethenteron > Lethenteron reissneri. The sequence goes on from NC_083847.1 coordinate 11,150,471, forward strand.
AACAATTATAATTTTTTTACTGGCAAATGAGGTTACAATTGTGTAAATGGCTGTCTTTGCCTTACAAAACAGACGGGCAAAGTATGCATGACCCAAAACCTTTTTTCCAACATACATCAGCAACAATGAGGCCATTTGTTGAATTTTTGACTTCCCCATCCATGACCGTCCCCCCACAGTCATTCATTTGGCACTTGACCTCCAAAATGGTCAACGCATCTACGTCACCAAAGGAAATGCCCAACAACAGGCCCTGTCCAAGTGACCCATTTGCTGCCAACCTACTTTACCATTAAGTTCCCTCCTACTATACATGGACTGCTAAAAAATTTGAAGCGAAGTGCTGCTGACGGTGAATCGGATGCCTTAGGACGAGTCTACACAGTTCATCCCAACAATCAGCAGTGCTACTTTCTCCCAATGCTTCTCCATGTTGCCAAACGGCACAACTCTTTCCAAGACCTATAAACAATGTTGTCTGTCAAACATACAGGGAAGCTTGCAATGTTCGTGCAATTCTTGCGCATGATCACCATATTCATAAAGCTATGACAGAAGCTTCTGTTGGTCAGTCCCCTTTCCAACTGACATTGCTCTTCTGCACAAATCTTCAAGTTTGCAGCCCATCTAACCCCATGGGACTCTGGCAAAAATACAAAGAGGGCATGAGTGAGGACATCCTCCACGGAGCTCAATAACAAAATACAAACCTGGACGACAACTTTTCTGATGTCATCTTCAAACAGGCCCTCATCCTCCTTCATGACAAACTGCACTCCATTGCTGGAAAATACTTCACGTCTATGGGACTACCAACACCTTACAGCAGACATGGGCAAAGTACGGCCCGCGGGCCGTATACGGCCCGTTGGGCTTTTTAATCCGGCCCGCTGAACTTATCCAAATATTATTATTATTATCTCATATATAAAAGTCTCCGCGCGCTCGCGCTTGTGGGGGATTTGGCTCTCGGACGATGGGCTGAACGTAGAAAAAATTTGACGGGCGACACGCCCCGTCCGTAAACTTTAAAGTAGTTTAATTAACGCATTTGTGCCGTTTCTATTATTAATTACTTACTTATTGCGCTCCGTCGACCCTACCAAGTGACGCCAATTGCGTGGGGGGGCGGACCCTGCCAAGTCATGCGCGTTCGCTTGAGCTCACGGGGGACATTTTATTTTACGCGTTTAACATGGAATAGATATCCACATCACGCTGTCGATTTCTCTTCACAGTGTGATGTCCTCTTCCCCCCCCCCCCACCCCAATGCGTGCAGTTACTGATATAAAGTCCTTACATATTAATTTCATATTATTAAAGCGGTTTCATAGTATTATTCTGGCGAGGGCGGGGGGTAGCGGCCCAGCTCGCAGCCTGGCAATGTCTCACCTCCTCCGGCTTGCCAATCTAGGCGAGACCGCGGGCTCTGCACGGGACGAGGCGTCACCACGCCAATGTAAAGTACAATTTTATTCAATCTTTCGCTAAGAACTCAGGTTTATTGTTTACTATTATTAAAAAATACGTTTACAAATATTACAATGATAATGTGTGTGTGCACATAAGAACTCTGCTTCATTCTGTACTATTATGAAACTAATAAGTTGCCTAATACACTATTACTATTATAATTTTCGTGTGCAGAAACTACATGCGTGTGCCTAAAGTCGATGTCTGTGTGTGTGAGTCCATATGTGTTTGTGTGCGTGTAAGTCGATGGGTTTCTATGTGTGTGGGTCCATGTCTGTGTGTAAGTCCATGTGTGTCTGTCTTTTTCAAACGGACAACGCCCCGTGTGTGTGTACGTACAAGTGTTTGTGTGTGTGTGTCAGTCCATTTGTGTGCGTATCTGTCGCTGTGTGTGTTAGTCCACATGTGTGTGTTAGTCCATACGTGTGTGTTTCACTCGATGTGTGAAAGTCAATGCGTGTGTGTGAGTCGATGTTTGTGCATGGCTCCATCTGAGTGTGTAAGTCAATGCGCGTTTGTGTGTCTGTGTGTCAGTCGATGTGTGTGTGTTAATCCATGTGTGTGTATCTAAAGTAGATGTCTGTGTGTCACAGTCCATATGTCTATTAGTGTGTATAGGGCAATGTGTGTGTCAGTCTATGTATGTGTGTGTAAGTCCATGTGTTTGAGTCGATATGTCTGTGTGTGTCAGTCCATGGCTGTCTGTGTTAGTCGCTTTGTGTGCATGGCTCCATGTCAGTCAGTGTAAGTCCATTTCTTTGCGTGTCTGTAGGTCCATGTGTGAGTGAATGTATGTGCGTTATTGACCTGCTCAAGGCCTATGATACCATCAGTAGGCCTGGCCTCTGGGTTGTTCTTCATGATTTCGGAGTCCCTGAAACTTTGCTCATGATCCTTAAGGACCTTCATGATGGTGAGCGGCCCCGCGTCAAACTACATGGCCGTCAGTCACAGCCATTCCCTCTACACCTTACGGTGTGACAGGGAAGTCCTCTGGCTCCACATTATTCAACATATCTTTTGACCACGTAGTTCGTGAAGCCTTCAATGGCTGTTCCCGAGGAATTACCATATGGTATATACCTCCCATTGTATATGGTATATACAATGGGAGGCTGATCGATGCCCAGGTGCGGTCAAGGGATGCCTCCCTATTGCTCAACCAAGTTATGTATGCCGATGCTCTGGTGATTGCTGCTCACTGCGGCTGAACCTGGAGCTTGCCACGAAGAGGTGGGGCCTTACCATCAGCCCCACCAAAACTAAGCACCTGCCTGGGTATTTTGTACCATGGAACAATCCACCCCCACAACTCACAATTGGTGATGCGGTAGTTGTGGAGAGATTGCCAAGATTCCCATACCTGGCCAGTGTGCTCATGACCAGCTCCAGTTTAACAGCAGAGGTCTCACTCCAAATCAGTCGAGCGCCATTATCTTTTCATCAGCTGCGTTATGCTGTGTGGAAGCTACCTGATCTTCCGCTCCGCATGAAGCTCCAGGTCTTCTCGGCCACGGCAATTCCCTCCCTTCTCTACGCTTGCGAAACGTGCACCCCCCTAATGGAACATCTTCGCCAGTTAGAAACATTTAGGCTGGCCTGCTAACGATCCCTTCCTGGATTTAACCATATATGTGTGTGTGTGTGCGTCTAAGTTGATGTGTTTCTATGTGTGTGGGTCAATGTCTGTGTGTAAGTCCATGTGTGTATCTTCGTTTTTTGCCCGAGCAACGCCATGTACTTACCGCTAGTTATCAAATAAAATGTTACCTTCCTCCTGTAATGCCCCCATTTCCCCAGTAGATGGCGCACCTCGAACAACAGAGAAAACTAACATTGCCGCATCAAGGTTGAGAATCGTTCAACAAGATGATTGTTTCGTCTGCTACATCAGTCGGTCGATTCTGAGAGAGAGAGAATATTCGTATGAGCAATTCATGTTTCTATTGAAAGTAAGTTAACAGTAATATTTGGGTACAGTATTGTTTTTGGAAGCATTCACCGTAATATCGTATGAACGTTTACTTCACCGCAATCATCGTATGAATGATGCGAGAAGAGATTAACGGGTTCTTATGTTAGCGATTTACGTACTCGGCGCTTTCGCTCTCTAAATTACGGCTTGAATGAGGGGGAGGGGTATGACTACACTCACAAAATTAATATCTTACTAGGAATTTTATATAACAAAAGTTATTACATAACTGTTACGCCTTTGTGTAATTCAACAAAATAAACAAAACTTAACTCCGAGTTCTCTCCGAATTTCACGAGTCCATTCTAGACCCCATAGTTTTTTAAAGAGTTTTATGCACAAAAACATAACTAAAGTTTGAAAAATCATTAATTATACAAACTTTTCAATAATTTCCTTCTTCACTTCGATTTAAATTTTCTTTAAAACCTTCTCACCAACATAACCACTCATTACCACTTTCTCCGAAGGCAAGTTTGCAAAAGAATGCATGGTACAGACAGCAGACATCTTGTGTCTGGAGATCAAAAGCAAATTAGAAAAAGTAAGTTTATCACGCAGGACTGTGACTCGCCGTGTGGAACTTATTGATAAAAATATAGCCAGTCAATTAAACAAAAAGTCTGATTCCTTTGAATTATATTCACTAGCACTGGATGAAAGTACGGACGTAAAAGACACTGCTCAGCTCCTCATTTTTATCCGAGGCATTGACGACAGTTTTGCGATAACAGAGGAGTTTTGACCATGGAGTCCCTGAAAGGAACAACGCGGGGAGAGTACTTGTATAACCAGGTATCTGCTGTCATCGAAAGAATGAAGCTACCTTGGAGTAAACTTGTCAATGTCACAACGGATGGATCGCCAAATTTAACTGGAAAAAATGTTGGGCTGCTGAAAAGAATCCAGGATAAGTGAAAGAGGAAAACCCTGTCCAGGATCTTATTTTCCTTCACTGCATCATCCATCAGGAATCCCTGTGTAAGTCTGTATTGCAGCTTAATCATGTCGTGAATCCAGTCTTAAAACTTGTGAACTTTATACGAGCAAGGGGACTTCAGCACCGTCAGTTTATTACGTTCCTGGAGGAAACTGATGCGGATCGTACCACTCTCGTGTCCGCTGGTTAAGTTTGGGGAAAGAGTTACAACGAGTGTGGGAGCTGAAAGAGGACATCATCGCATTTTTGGAGTTGATGGGGAAATCTGACGAATTCCCTGAGCTAAGCGACAAGAACTGGCTTAGTGACTTTGCGTTTGTTGTGGACATTTTCACACATGAATGAGCTGAATGTGAAACTGCAGGGGAAAGATCAGTTTGTTCACGACATGTACAAACATGTGAAAGCCTTCAAATCCAAGCTCACTTTGTTCTCCGGACAAATTGCGAACAAATCTTTTGCTAATTTCTCCACACTTGCCATGCAGGAAGAGCCACCGTGAAACGCAAAAAAATACAGCAAATCGCTTGAGGACCTGCACGGAGAATTCTGCCGTAGGTTCTCTGATTTCGAAAACATTGAACAGTCACTTCAGCTGGTGTCCTGTCCCCTGTCACAAGACCCTGAAACAGCACCACAGTAGCTGCAGTTGGAACTGATAGATCTTCAGTCTGACTCAGTCCTAAAGGAGAAGTTAAACTGAATTACTTTTATGCTTTACTTAAAAGAGCCACGTTTCCAAACCTCCGGAGGACTGCACAGAAGATACTGACTTTGTTTGGCTCGACATGTGTGTGAGCAGACATTCAGCGTCATGAACGCCAACAAAGCCCATCACAGATAAAAGTTAACGGATCAGCACCTCACATCTATCCTGAGAATTGCCACAACCAAAATAACTCCAGACTTGGATGCACTGGCAAAAATGGGAGATCAACAACACTGTTCCCACTGAAACTGAAGTGATGATGTGTTGCTGCAGCGAGGTTAGAGCCAAATCTCCGACACACAGCCTGCGTGGCTGCTCTAACCTGTTAATGTAGATAATAAACAAGTTCAAGTGAGGTAATTGGTTTGGCGCAGGCCTCAGATGTTTTCATGATGTTTGATCAGGTCACGTTACGACATGTTTTTGTATTGTTCATGTTCGTGCAATTTGTTAAATTGCCTTGCAAATAAATGCTTTGCTACCTGTTAAAGGCCAAATCCTTTCATGTAATGATTTTTACATGTCGTTTATATTAGTGCACACAAACACTCTATCCATCTGTTCCTAGCCCAGCCCCTCTGTCAAATTTTAGAACCCATTGTGGCTCGCGAGTCAAAAAGTTTGCCCACCCCTGCCCTACAGGGACAACCTGCATGCCCTTGTTCAAGAGAACTTACGTGAAATATGATATTATGCTCGACATATTCTTAAATTTAGTTAGGAAAATTAACCAAAGCTGATGGATGCATAAATAGAAGCTTGGAAGACATTGAGACTACAAATCGAGTCATTTTTATCATTGCTGCACCGCCAGTACTGGGAAGACCTTTGTTTTGAAACTGCTCCTCGCAAAGGCTCGCCAGAGAGAGAAAATTGCTCTAGCTGTGGCATCATCGGGTATTGCTGTGTAAGTCGATGTGTGTGTGAGTCGATGTGTGTGTATTTGAGTCCATATGTGTGTGTGTTTATGTCCATGTGTGTGTGTGTGTGTAAGTCGGAGTGTCTGTCTTTTTTGCCCAGGCAATGCCAGATGTATGTGTGTGTACGTCGATGTGTGTGTAAGTCCAAGTGTGCATATTAGTCTATGTGTCAGTCGCTGTGTGTTAGTCCATGTGTGTGCTAGTCCATAGGTGCTCGCTAACAGCACTTGCCCCTACAGTCTGTTAAGGCTATACGGGGGATCTTTGTTAGTCATATTTGTGTAAGTCAATGTGTTTGTGAGTCGATATGTGTGTATAACTCCATGTGTGTGTATCTAAAGTCCATGTCTGTGCGAGTCCATATGTGTGGAGGCCAATGTGTGCGAGTCTCTGTGTGGAGTAATATGGGGATGTGACCTCATGCTCGCTGTTCAGTGCGATGACGTCATGCACGCTGGGTGAGGCGATGACGCCACATCTCCTCTCGATACTTAAGGGGGACTGCGTGACGGACGCGGGGTTACTGTGGGAACCGGGATAGAGAGCGGTTGAAGAGCCAGCCAGGGGTAGAGCTCAGGGAGTCTGAAGAGAAGCCGGCCGTATTGATAGAAGGTGCTGCTCTCCCCTGGTCGGTCGGTGTTGGCTGAACCCCCGATCTGACTCGAGAGAGAGAGTGCTGGAGCTAGCCGAGCTAGGAACAGACAGAGTGAAGGTTCGTGTGAACAACCCCTACCCCTGGGAAAGTTATCCAAAACCCTTAATAAATAACTGGCGCAAGCCCTTAACTGAAGACCTGCCTCCGTGTCGTCATTTGCAACCTCAACATATGTATGTGTGTGAGTCCATGTGTGTGTGTAAGTTGATGTGTGTGCATGGGTCCATGTGTGTAAGTCCATGTGTGTGTCTCTTAGTCGATGTGTTTTAATCCGTATGTGTGCTTAGGTCCATGTGTGCGAGTCTACGTGTGTGTGTTCGAGTCGCTGTATGTGTGTACGTCGATTTGCGTGTGTAACTCCATGTGTATCTGAAGCGAATGTCTGTGTGTAAGTAGATGTGTTTGTGTGTGGGGTCGATGTTTGTGTGTCTAAGTCCATGTGTGTGTGTGTGTGTCCTCTTCGCCCGGGCAACGCCGGATACTTTCCGCTAGTACTCTTATATAAGCGCACTTCATCTGTGATGAACCTGCACTTTCCGTCGTATTTAAGCACACTACTTTAACTGTGATGACGCTGCACTTTCCATCATTTTCATGCAGGGGGCGCTGTAAACCTACTCGCCCCCTGCATGAATGACGGAGGAGCAGGGACAGACGTTCGATCGCGTTGGAATCGATCTGCAGACGGCGGTCTTCTCGCACGGCCAGCTCTGTCGCCTTATCTCCATCCCGCGAACCCAACCAGGTGAAAGTACGCATCGTACCGAACCCCAGTAAGGCCATCTACTTAACGACTAGAGAAAATTCACACAAAATGTCGTTTTCAATGAGTCTTCCAGATGTAAAATGATATAAGCTTTTATTGAAGAAACAATTCAAAACATAATACAATTCAAAGTTGTTTCATTTTAAAACTTCAAAACGGAGCATCAGGAGCTTGCGTGGATGCGTCGTTTGTGTGCAATTTTTTTCGTGACTTTCCTGGCCGAAAGTCGTAAATGGTTGTGAGGGGCTCTGCAGGCGGTCCAGCTTGCTTCAACCCATGGTTGTTAACATCCAGACGTTAATCGGCAAGGACCATTTCTTGTCCTAGTTCGCCAACATATAATACGTCATGCAAAATTCTAATGAGTGTTGTTGTGGAGAATGTATCTACTAGATGTGCTCTGCCTTGAAACCAAATACAAATCTGTACCAAAAATGCATTCCAAATGTGCTCTTAAAATTACCTCCTTGCTATGAAGCAGATCAAGCAGACACATCTTTCATTTATTGATCTCTCCACGAAACAAAGGAATATTTTACACAAACTATAACTAGCAGACTTCTGGGAGTGCGTCATTGATTCAGTGCAAACCACCTGTGGACCCTTATTGGTGCACAGCGTCTCAACAGCAGCGGGCTTGCTTCAACCGATAGTTACGGACATCCAGATGTTAATCAGCAAGGGGCATTTCTAGTCCGAATTAGACGAAATTTGTGTCAACACGTAATACCAAATTATAATTCGTGTTGTAGAGAATGTACCTTCTCTACGTGTAACTTTTAAGTGGTATGCCTTGTAACTGATGAATGATCTGAGTGTGCTCCATATTTCAAAGACAATGAGTTGCTCCAGAGGCAGATGCTTTGTGAAAACACAAAAATACCCTTTGACCTGTATCACAAGAACAACGGGTTTCACCTGAGTTATCTGTACAGGTTACTTCCAAAACACACACTAACATTACTTATTCAATGTTTGACCCTTATAGACAAAATGTTACATGTGTAGTGTTGTAAATGACGGAATACACTTCTTAAGGCACACACTGTTTATTGTCTACTTAACACAGTCCCTAACACACAAGGGGTATACGGTCCCCTTACCCGTTACCCTGAGGAGGTACAGCCTCCGGACTTGGCAGGAGCTATCACAATCTCCCTGCTAACCTAGCGTCCTCCGGCTGGAACCGAGAGGAGGCTCACTGACCCACCGCTAGCTCGGTGGGTCCCCGACCTCTGGCCGCTCAGGACCTTCGCCCTCACAAAAGCGGGAAGGCTGGGAGCCAGGGTCCTGCCTACCCAGGACCTATTCTCCCTTCACCACTGGTGACACTGAGCCTCAGCCCTCACAAGGGCTGGAAGGCTTGGTCCAGGGTCCTAGCTGTCATCAGCCGGCTTGAGTCTTCGTGTAGGCAGAAATGCCCAGAGCTCTCAGCGCTCTGACCTTTATACTGGTTCGTGGCTGGGCTTATCCAATCCCAGGTCACTTTGTGGAACCTTCTGATTGGTCCTTCCCAATCTGGCGTTTGGATCCTACATTACCTCATTTGACCCTGACCGTTTACCGAGTGGGAAAACTGTGTTTCGATCCGCTCTCACCTCTCCCTGACCCCGTTTTCCGAGGGAGGTGGCGCTCTCTCGCAGGTCGCCGAACAGTGAGTAGTTATTACCATTACACATGTACGCACACAGACAAGTATTCATTAAAAATTATTGAGTCATTTTATCAAAATGTAATTACTGCACTGAAATATGCTGTATCAGGTTACATCATATTAACAAGCTATTTTAAAAAATACTGTTTGCTTAACAGTGTATGTACAACATACTTTTGCGCCATTCAAAGCGAGTAGGCCATTGCATGCTGGTGTCTGGGTCAAAATTTAGCAAATTCTAAACATTACCTACAAACTACACAACTGAGATGCCACATCAACCATCGCCCCCTACTGACAGGCTCTTGTCCACATGCAGGCCGGTAAAGGGCCACCACCTTGTGCCACACAGGGGCAGCTGCTACTTGGGGATGCTCTTCGAGTGTTAGAAATGAG